>NC_084997.1:6811000-7111000 GCF_963854185.1 Sardina pilchardus
GTTCAGTCTCCTGTGTTGTTTTCGTTCCTGACACAGCTGTTGGCTGAACAGTTAAGTGTAAGTTCTCATTGAGACAGAAATCACAAGCACACAGCATAGCCCTCGCTAGTGGCTTCTAGTCTGTGTTTCACATCAAGGGATTATATGTTGTGATGGCTGCTGTTTCACTCATGGCAGGCTCCATGCCCATGGACTACGAGCTGTATTACGGCTTCACCCGCTTTGCCATCGAGCTGAACGAGCTGTGCCCCGTGATGAAGGACATGCTGCCGCCCACCGACGCCCGCTTCAGGCCCGATCAGAGGTACGCGTGCCATACACACACACACCGCACCTCATCATGCCCCGTGGGTCGCAGACAGTGCATCAAAAGCGTGCGGGCGAAAGTGCCGCCGCCTGCTACTGCCACTGCTCCCGCACTCCTCACCTCACTATCTAATCTCAGAGCAGCCACCAGCAATCAGCGGTGGTGCAGAGACGAGGGTGGAGTGCCTTTGAGGGCAGCGTGTGATTTGTGTGGGAAGGGCGATCCTGACGAGCAGCGCTGCCCCCGCAGGTTCCTGGAGGAGGGCAACGTGGAGATGGCGGCCGCCGAGAAGCAGCGCATCGAGGACCTCCAGAGGACCCGCAGGAAGTGGAACGACGAGAACAACGCCAAGTACCAGCCGCGCTTCTTCAAGTGAGTGCGCCACTGCGTCACCAGCACTTAGCACATCGCCGAGATAAGATCAGGGTGCTGTGTCCGTCTCAGGAAATACTTCAGCCTCAACCCTCTCTTGTGAAACAGTAGAGACACTGACACGTATTTCACTCATTATCAAAGACAAATGATTAATTGCAGTTCACACTAGAGAAATGTGTTTACTGCTTACATTTGAAATAGGTTTAGGCTTAAAAAAATACAAGTAGGGGGTTGTGTAGAATATTTAGAAAGATAACTTGTTATTGTTTTCAAAAGTATGTCAGAGGTTATATAGTGCCCCTGGCTAAGTGCCTAAATGCTATGGAAGTAGTGATAATCAACCACAGCAAGCAAGTTGTGGCAAGCACTCAAATGTCCTGGGAAACAAAAAACAAGACGTGATGTTTGTGAAATCTTCTAGCTAGCAACGTCAGCCACAATCTCAAACATTGCCTTATAAGAACATTTCAGAGGTGCACCAGATAAAAAATCCACTGTTTGGTAATCATTAACATCAGCTGGGCTCGTGTGACATCCTCTCTTGCAAGCATGCGAAGGTACAGACTTCAGTTTCAGTTACATTGAGTCTAAGCTTTTCCTGTGTGTGTGTGTGTGTGTGTGGGGGGGGCATTCATGTGCAACAGGTCAGTGTGGTAAATGTGTTGTTACCAGCTCATGGTCAAACGATAGAAATAGATAAAGGGTCAGATTCCTGTGAGGTAAGTACAAGGGTGAAAGCTTTTATATACATCAGTCACTAGATGATAGTGCATATATGGTAAGTGCATGCATCCCAGCATTACTGAACGCAGCCACTTACAGTACGTCATTCACCCAGCGGAGAAGTGTCAAAAGTCCGACGCACTTCCTGTGCCCCTGCTGAGGGAGGGGGATATCAGGGGATGCAGGCGAGACAGAGCCCCATATTCACCAGCACTGTTTCCTGTGGCAGCATTGCACACGTCCAGCAGTATCGAGCAGCAGTGGACTTCATAAAAGCGTTTCCCTTTCCTTTTGCCATTTCAGAAAAGTTGTGGATCCCAACCAGAGAGAGAGATGGGTGTCCAACAACACCTATTGGGAGCTGCGCAAAGACCCCGGCTTCGGCAAGATGGAGAACCCTCCACTGTGGTAGCACTTGGATGGACGCCGTCCTGCGCTCAACATATCATCATCGCCGACAAAAAGAAGCTTTACCTATGCACAATGATGTTGAGAGCTACGATCGCTATGTCAAGGCTACATGCATAAAAACGTTGTGTCGGACTGCGGAACTGAGCGATAACTAACCACCGCCACCAGCCGAAGGCCTGCAGCATCCAGTCCCGTTCGATGCAGTCTCAGACTGTGCCCTCCCCACTAACTCGCAGAAAACAGGTTGGTCAGGGCAGTCCGTCTAAAGCCACCGTGTAGACCCCCCCCCTTGAGACCATGTCAGGCTTTTGAGTATTTCCTTGCCTTAAAAGAAAAACACACAAAAACATGACTAAAACAAAGTTGGCTTACCGCCACTACTGTCACACACTTTAAGCTTTTTGTGACTGCTCGGTTGATTTGTTACAGCGCTATATGGGTTAGGCCAGTGTTTGAGCTTAGGTCTCAGTGAACTATACCTACAATATATCATGCATGTTTAGAAGGCAGCTTTTTCATTGGCATATGCTGAAATGACTTGTCACCTCATTTGTAGATTTAAAAAGTAGTGGTATTTTTGTAAAAAACAAGAAAAAAAAGATGAAGAAAAGTGAACACATTAAAATGATGAATAGGCATAGATGTGTGAGCCTCACCCACAGGCCACAGAGCCTTGTCCATGAACCTCTTGTCCATGACCCTCTATCATAGCTGTACTCTCTCTTGGAGCAAACGCGGTTCTGGTTTGATTGTTGAGAATGTTCTGTGGAGTAGACAAGTGGACACTAGTCATGTGTGCACATGCACCCAACTTTTTGTTTGTCCCAGAGACGCACCCAAAGAGTCAGAATACGATTTTATTGTAAATTATATCGAGAGCTGATCTCAACGACCATGCGCAGCTCTGTAGTAGGTATGTAGCTCTGCCAGCAGACTTCAGATCTCGAAGTCCCCATCTTGCCTCTGTAAACTCAGAGCATTTGGACCTCCACACAAGATCCTCAGAGTTTACACTTCTTATTTCTGTTTTTACACTATACAATTTGACATATGGTATATCCACCAAGAAATTCATACCACTGCCCCCCCTGCTGGCTGTCAGTAGGTACTACATAAAGATACAGAAGGCAGTCAGAGATGAGGGATTTTCACCACATTCTGTTCTCCAGGCACACAGAGGTCAGAGGGTCGGCAGATAACTGTGTTGTGAGGGAATCATGCAGATAAATAGAATTTATGATTTTCCTAAGCCAAAGAAGAAAGAATGCTCAAACAGAGATGTGAATGTTAAATGAAGAAGTGATATATACCAGGAGAGTTTATGGCCATGATACAAGGCTTTACCAAAACTACCAGTGTACAGGACATTTGATTTAAAGACCTTTCCATCACCACTGCCTTGTGTTTTTTAGATACACATTCCATGCTTTATTTCTGCCTCCTGTTCTGAGTTACTGATCACGCACAACAGCTTTGGAAACTATTATTGTTTTTAACATGCTTTAGTTTACTACGGAATCATTATTTTCTGATTCTTAAATACATGAACAAATGCTCAAATTGATCATTTAACAAAGGCAAGACATCAACCATACATCTAAGCAAGTGATGTAGTTTTTTTTTTAATTGTTATAGACTTGTGTAAATTATATTAAGGACCATAATCTTCTTGTGTTCTGTAGAACGTTTTGTCCTTAGGTTACAGGAAAATACATCATGGATATTAGACAACAAGTAGCCTGATGTGTTAAGTACTCTATTTCGTACAATATCTTCACTCAACGCAGTGTGTCGTTCACTGTGTTAAGACATGTTTCACTGCGTCAGCTCCACTTGCTGTGCCTTAACACATTTTCTGAACACAGTTTGACCACAGAATCTTATGATCTAATAACAAGGACAGTGTTTCCTCAGCTAACACTACCGCTTCTACATAGCTTACCTGCTCTCTCCTAAAGCAGTGTCTGTAATAATGGGATGAACAAAGCTGGACTTGTGCTCTCAACACCCCAAACGGCTGATTCTACTAAGTCACGTAAATCTTCCCTGCGGTGCAACCACTCATTGGCTTAGAGTCATTTTTTGTGAAAATTGAAAAGGGAATTCCAGTCATCCTGTCCAGTGTGCTTATGTGTGTGTGCCACACGTGTGCTTGATCAAGGTGAAGTACAGAGAAACTTGTTACTGTGTGTAATAGCTGACAGACAATGCAGTGTACATCAGCTGCTGATTCCAGTTCTTGATGAGGTCATTCATTGTAGAGATGCGTAGTGAACAGCAGTTCTCAGTGCTGTGCTCACTGTGTAGAAGCATCAGGGTGTATTGCCATATTGTGGCAATGGTTGTGACCAAGGATGGTAATGACGTGGTAATATGCATATTTATTGGGAGTTGATTGTTGCTTGAACTGCTGTAGACTTCATATGATGATCAAATGTTGCCCAGTTCAGAATTTTATATTTTAAGACATTTTGGCATTACATAGTTTGCTGTATCTGAAGTCAGATCAATTCCTGTTGCTGATCTTGGTTAACTAGAGCTAAGCTAAGGGATTTGGTGTCTGATTAGTCACATTGTACTGTTTCTTATATCTGCATGTATAAGACATAGCCTGCCAATGAATGTTGCAAATGCCTTACAAAATATTTTGTTTGTTTGATTTTCTTGTTTTTTTCAATTGGGAGTTTTTTCACTTTGGATTTTCCACCCAAGCAGACATGCACGATTGCGTGCTGTGATGGGCTGTCATCTTTGTTACATCAATCCATATAATGATGGGTTCCCTCTGAAGAAGTGCAATTGTATAAGAACATATCTTTCCATGAACACCGTACACTGCTGCTACATAGTGCTTGTTCTAATATAAAAAAAAACAACTATAGAAAAAAATCATGCCTCCTGTTGTTGTATTAGTGTGGGGGACATCAAGCTAAATAAGTGTGGACTGCACAGGCACTCCAAGTAAACAATTTCAAACATTTCAAAACCTACAGCTGACAAGATACTTCCAGATAGACATGTGTTTGGCTCATTCCTATGGTGTCAGAAATCTGAGTACTTGATGAAGGATCAAGCGTCTTCTGTTGACATTTACAAACATGTATCAGCACAGTACATAACCGGATGTATTTCAGGAAAAAATAAATAAAATCATGTATCTTCAACATTGATATATTTATTTCATACAGTCCACACACCGGGACCTCACTCAACTGAAAAAGTGGTTGAACTGAAGAACATATTCATCTGGCTCAAACATATTGTGCCATAAAAGGCTACTTCAACTTAAAAATTCAGATACATGTTAACAACCAAAACATGACCGAAGTATTTATACTGGTATCATATTTAGACCAGTGTCCAAAATGTATAACTTAACTGTATAACCAACCACCTCCATTTACATATACCTACCTGTGTGTTCTGAGTATGGTCAGTCATTCTTGAGCCAAAATACATTTTTTTTTTACATGATTGCAAACTTTTGACCAGTAGTGAATAGGGGTATAATGGTACATAACATTCTGATTTGGTGTGTACCTTGGTTTTGAAGTCAGTTCGGTTAATTTTGTCCTATGTCTCAAGAATGACTGTTTCAGAATTAATTGAAGACACTTTGTATACAGGACTACTCCATGGGAATTTGTCCTATACGTTTTCATAAGGAATAAGGTTTAGGCCCAAGGAAAATAAAAGGACCAGCCAACCACAAAAACAATGTCACATGTCACTGTACATTTTAATTTATAGAGCAGAAATAACTTATTTCATCGTGGCCATGATCTTGATATACTGAAGCGCACTGTGTGCTGCGTCATTCTGTGCGTTGCCAATAGTCATGCCCGTCCCATGGCACACAGTCACTGGCACAGTAGACAGCTGCACTAAGCACTGGTACTGCCCGTTCACTGTCAGTTCATCTGTGAATCACAATCACAGCGTGGTTAAGGATTATTTCCACACATACCTGGTGTAGCTATTCCAATCCATATTTAATTGAAGCTGACGAAGAAGCTTAATCACCTATATTGTGGTAAATGATCTCAAAGCCCTGCTCCTGCGATATGTCGTGCATCATCTGGACATAGTCTGTGTTTGGGATGCTGAGGGGAGTCCTCCTCAGCTGAGAGATTGTTTCACTTGTCGAGTGACGCAGACTTTCCAAGTAGACTATGGGCTTCGGAGTCTGAGGATGTGAAAGGACTGTTAGGCAGAGTTCAAAGGGGAAGCTATTTGAAGGACTGTTTAAGTATTTTCAACGACGAGAAAGGCTAACATAACATACCCATGTGATTTCAGCAGACCCTGATAGGCTTTGGAGTTTCTCAAGGATTTTCTCAGCCGCAACCTTCTTGGCCGTTTTCTTTGAACTTCCTGTTCCTAATATGTACATTCATGATGACAACATTTGATGGTTCATTATGGCATGTTTAGAGAACTCACACATCACATGACTGATACCTATAAAGGTGCTCTTAGCGATTGCACAGTATGTTGTGTTTGTTTATGTATATGTTTAAATTAGCAGATATTTTGTCCAAAATGATGTACGTTATATTTCGCACACAATCGCTGACTGACACTTTAAGTGACCAGACAGTGCTGATCAAAGATCATAGAGCGCTCCGCTCTAGAATCTTTGGTACTGATAAAGCAAATCCTGGAACTCACATTAACTTGATCCTGCTAATGTTTTAGAATTATGTTGATACACCTCACAATCTTTACAAATACGAACACACACTTTCTCTCTCTCTCACACACACATAAAATCACACATTCCCTAATTAGCTACCTGTCTCCATGAGGTTCTCCAGTCTGCAGGTGACGGAGAACTCCTTGTTGTGGCAGGGGCCTGTCTCCATCACCACCACATAATCAGGGAGATGCCATGACCTCTGCAGTGCCAGCTCCTGTGAGGATAGATCAAGCTGGTTTCAGCGTGTGGAAAACAACTTCAATGTACGAGGCACATCCACAAAAATGATTTGCAACGGGTAAGCTACACAGAAAGGACTGAAATCTGAGAGACAAACAGAAGAAAACACAGAACACCACCTGCAGCACTCCGACAGAGTTCTGCTGATCACTCGGTTCACTGAGTCCGTTGCTCTCAGTACGCTGAAGCACAGGCCTGCAGTGGAGACACAAAGCACATTAGATAGATGTCTGGTCCACCTAAGTCTTTTGAGGGCATGTCATGTTAGTATACTGTAGTATGCTGTACTAAAGTATAGCTTACAGGGCCCCAGGGTCCATTTCCAAGATCTTCAGTGCAGCCTCAGCAGCCTGATGTTTGGCGGCTTTCTTACTGAATCCTTGACCTGAATTTCCAGAAAGGACAAAAAACATCAGCAACTGAGCTTGAGTATTAACATTTCCTCCTCTTAACTGACATCCAGGTGATGCTAATATGCATTTCCAACTACACATAATGACTAATTAATCCTTCATGACAATATTATTATATCACAACAAAAACAAAGAAAAACAATGTGACTGACCTCTGCAGGTTATTTCACCTATGGCGACAGTAAAAACAAAATTTGGTTGATGTGGTGTACCCTCTGCTTTCTCCATGTCATAAATTGGAAGGCAATCAATTTTCGTGCCATATTCATGAAGAATTTGAATGGGTGTTTTCTCAGGACATGCCATCTGAGTTTGCCCGGCAATGCTGCAATAAGGGTATGACATTCTGTCAGACGAAAAGGAGCACAGGCAGCGTGCAGTAGCCTACAGTAGCCTACAGTCCACTCATCCAGACAGTGAACAGTGAATTTTACAAACACCGAGGGGTAGATATAGCGTGACAATGTGATTACATGAACAGTGTAGGCCTATTTTTAGTTTGAGCTCTATTCTTTCAAGCGTTCATTTCTGTTAACACAAAGCTTGCCAATTTAGTTAGGCACTCCCTTTAACGGACTGATGCCGGTAGATTAATGGACAGCAAAATGCAATTTTACATGTTCGTTTTGATCTCACTGAATGAAATGTTGCTGAAGTGATATCTAATATAAAGCAAACGGTAAAACTACTTTCATAATCTGACGTTATGCGGCAAGCTAACGTTAGCCAACGTGTGTTCGTAGTGGCAAACTGCTCTGGCAAGCTAGCAAATGATAGGCTACTAAGTAGCCAAAGAAAGATGCGCGCTCGCGCGCACCTACACACGCACGTGCTAGAAGTTGCTAAAATGTTGCCGACTTATTATTAACGCAGGCGAACGACCACATGAACACAGACACACTTTATCCACGATCTGAATTACGCATTTGTTTACTTATTCGTAGCTAATGTGTCCATCGGACTCCACCAGCAGAGATGTCTTCCCAAAAGTAGGCGGGTTTAATTGCTGACGTCATGTGCAGGCCTATCGCAGTGTCACATGAAGTTGCTTGCCCAATCATAACTGTCCAAATGTTGAGTGGCATGATTAAAATCGAATTAGATTTAAAACATTATTGTTGCGGGCTTTTCCATTGGTTTATTATTATGAAGTCCTTGATGATTTTGGTCTACAGTGTGTTAGCCTACTTTCATTTCAGGGTCATGTGACACTGAAGACCATTGTGACTTCATTACACTTTAGAACTCACATGTCCACATCTCAACTGGACTGCAGGCCTGCAGCCCCTAACCCTACTCACCCATTTCCACTCCACTCTTTTGGAAGTAGGAAAGTGAAGTGAAAATGTGAGAGTTCATGTTTATGAAATACAAGAACAAACCCACAAAATTATGCCTTTCAAATTATGACACTCGTCTGTTCCTAACATAACACTAGTGCACAATGTAGGCCCAACAGTTGGCCCAACCTCTGATTTTTCTTGACAGGCAGGTGGTACTTCAGGACATGCAAGAGCAAATGGGCAAACTGACTGCTCTTCTGAAGGATGAGCGCAGGTCCCATCAGCATAGCTGCCGTGCGGTGAGACCCCTCTCAACCTGTGTGTACTGTACTCCCTATTGTACACTTTTGCACTTCCTTGACATTTTGCTTCTCTTCTCACAGCTGCTGGAAGAGGCTGACAGGCGGGCAGAAAGGGTCAGGCAGATGCATCAGCTGGAGATGAAGTAGGAGCATCCTGTCTTCGTCTGCATATTCTCTCAGCATTATGTCTTCTTCTCCAAAGTGAAGCATTCTTGTAGAGTCTTGCTATTGCTCTTTGACCTTTCAGTCTATCCATTAAATTGAATGTAGAAATTAACCAACAAAATACTGAAAGGTCTCTTCCAATCCCAACATTTTAGCCAGCTGGTCGAGGCACACAAAAAGGAGATCAAAAATAATGTGGAGCTCCACTCCCAACACATGGAAGATGAAAGAAGCTATGCAGCTGAACGCTATGGTAATAACGAAAAACACTACACAATTGCTTTCTGCTGATATGGGCTTGAGACTGCGAGCCTTTGATTACTCTCCTTTGGTTTATACAATAGCCTTGCTGGAAAAAGACTATGACTTCCTGAAAAGCTCCTTTCGTACCTACAAGGTGAGGACCCCATTCCTCCTACTAGTCTGTTGAGGCAACTGTTGGCCTGTAATTTTCAAAAGGATTGTTTGGGTTTCAGGACAGCATTGCTGAAGAAATGCGCAGCAGTTGGCTGAAAAAGGAGAACATCTGGAGAGAAGAGCAGGAGAGGGATCTCCTGGAGCAAATGATGAGTTGTGAGTATGGGACACACAGTACTGTACATTAACTAATAGTATGATTAGTTCATTAAAATTGTTATATTTTGACAGAGAAAACTATTTAGAGCAGTTACTCCGGGTTCTTGAGCAGAATGTTGCAGCGTGTCACCTTTTCCATTGTAGTAAAGAAACAACTGAGCCAGTGTGAGATGGAAAAGGAAGAACAACGAAAGGCCTTTGAGGCTGACATCGCAGAACTACATTCTCATTACAGCACTGAAATCAAGGTATTATGGAAACTAATTAATTAATTTCCCAACTAGAAACAATGTCAACTATAAATAAAATATGATATGTTTGATGTGGCCTAGGCACTTGAAAAGGAGCTGTCAGAAAAAGAAGTATCTGTCACCTTGCTGAACACTGCTCTCATGCAAACCCAGTATCAGCTGGAATTAATGGTGAGACTGCAGTCATGGCCAGCTATACCTCATTCTGAAAAAAAAGGAACCAGTTCTTCTCCTGTCTGCTTTTCTGACGCAGTGTTCCTCCGTCTTCTTTCAGAACCATAACTCCTCAGGTGTGGTAGCTAGGAAGGGGCTCAGCCGCAGGCGAACAACCATTCTGGAGCTGGCCCAGTCCAACGCAACACTAGAGTGACTGAGAGACCCTCTGCGCTATCGGCACCCATGCATATGGGCTTGTTCTGATAGAGTGCATGGACAAGTCATTACAATGTCCTTAAGTCCTGCAGAGGTTGAAAAATACTTTGATTCTGTTGAATCTTATCGTGAATAAAATATACCAGAAATCTCAACACCAATTTATCCTGTATTTTTGACTTACAAATCTCCCTCTTATTATTATTATTATTATTATTATTATTATTACTATTATTGTTAGTAGTAGTAGTATGTACAGGGAGGAAACGTAGCACTAGTGAAATCAAACCAGGTTTGTGCTACTGTAGGTTTCTGTTATGTACAACTGTTCCCGTAGAGGGAGCTACAACAAAATCAAACAAACACTGGACTCACAATTCATAGTCAACACCATATATGTTTTTGTAATATTTTTTTTATATAAATCATAATTCTACTCCTTCACCGCACAATTGCTTTTTTTGCTGAGCGATGGGGCCCTGGGCTGCTAGGGATGGGGAAAATGACTCTCTTCCGTAGTGAGTACACTGGTTGGGGCATTTGCTTTTTGGCACCAAACGCTTTCTTGCTTACATCGTTGTTCACTTCTGTCAGGATGGTGAGCAAGTCACACCCCCTGGTGAAAAAGAATGTAGTTCATTCTAATGTGATGTTCACTGGGTGTTCAGCTTAATCCAGGATATTGTGTTATGACATAATTTCTAAATGACAACATTTCTAAATTACAAATTTGAAATTTCATAAACAATTTTTTGCAATGATCTACGCACAAATACACAAAATATGAGTTGACATACTTACCCAGGCACCAGTAATTGCAGCTTTTCACACAGTGACTGAATGAACCAAGTGCCCTCATTTCTGTCCCTGAAAGAGGCATAATCTGGTGTGGTGGCCATGCCTAGCAAGAAGTCTGCATCGGCCGGAATGGAGTTCTTGGGCACTCCTGCATCACTGGAGATAGTCCCGGGACCATCAGTCTGGAGGAAGACGATTTGCTGCTCTTTATGGCCCTGACACGCCTGGATGAAGAAGAGTTTGGGCTTCTCCTTCAAGGAGCGGCACAGGTGCCCTGAGAAAGGCTCAGTCAATTGCTGGAGTCTGACCTGGTTTCCATCCACTCCATAGATGGTGCCATTGAGGCCGTGGCTGAGCACGCAGCACACAAAGCAGTCCACCTGGGAGTGATCCCTCTCGCTGACCTCCTGCAGCTGGCACAGTATTTGCTGCTCGGTGCAATCCTGGCGGACCACTACCTCAAAGCCCAGCCACTCAAACACCTCCTTTAACCTCACTGAGACACAAAGACCGACATGGATAATCAGTTAACACATTAACACATAGATAGATAGATAGATAGATAGATAGATAGATAGATACTTTATTGATCCCCAAGGGGAAATTATTACAGACCTGTTCTAACATTGTAAGTAATATTTTATGTGAACACACACCACAGTTTCTTGATGGAATAATCCATGATTCCAAAAGGAGTAAATAATTCTTTTCAAACACTGAATCATCAAATGCACTTGCGGACTACTGATGTTAAGCGATGTAGTAAAAGAGTGAAAATAAACTAATCTGAAAAATAACCAGTCACATCAACTAAGTGGTGCCATAACAAATTTAGGGTAAGTTTTCAATTCCAGTGATTTTCACGTACTTTCATCAAATTGTGTTCCTTGTCTGTTACCAAGTCGATGAACAGAAGTTGAGAAGTCATAATTATTTATGATTAAGCAGACGCCTCTTTTGTCCCCCTTCATCTCATATTTTGGCAGTTCCTGAAACAGAGAGCACATACACTTAGCGTTTTGTGGGCCTATAGCGGCAACTTTATTTCAGTACACCTCAGTGCAAAGTCTGTCTCACCATAACAGTAGCTGAGGTGTTTGGGGGTGAACTGGGTTGCTTAAGATCCAAAGAGACTGAGGAGACAGAGAAGTGTAAGCTCTGCACTGAAATAAAAACATATTTAGATGCAGACAATTATACAGTCTTCAGTTGCTGTATTAATGCAGGCTATGAGAACAAAAGCAGTTGAATAGCCCACTAATATAAAGTTCTGTTACCCTCAGTGCTGCTAAGACTCAGCTCTTCTGTTGGGGCAACCAAGGACTCTACAATAAAGTAAGTCGGTCAGTGCAGCAGAGATAGAAGTAAGATGGAGCAAATATGTACCCTGACAAACCACCAACCTGGATGTTCAGAAGCTCTTGCGATTCCAGATTCCTGAGGACAACAGTAAAAATGCTTCCATCAAATGTCTCGTCCTTTAGAATTTGTAGCTAATGCACAACCGTAGGCTTTAACAATGAATGACTGACACCCACCTCCATTGATGGGGAGAGCGTTGTAGAGAAATATGATGGTGGACGAAGCTCTGAAACAACAACAGAACCAGCATTACCAATCAGGTCTAAACTAAAACCTATTAGAAGAGCACTAACATATGAAACTTTGTCACTACCGTCAGAGGAAATGCTGGATGAACCCTGAAACAAAAAAAGAGAGCCTCTAAACATGATGATTAACATGTGCGTACACGTCTTCCAGCATCAGTCAGTAAAGTCAGATCTGTGGATTCATGAAGTGAGATGAAAGTGATGTTGTTCTACCTCGTGTGAAACTGCCATCTCTGACACACTATTTTTTCCTTCTGCTGTTTCTTGGGATATGTGTCTTATGTTGATTTGATTTGGCTGTTGATGTGACCTTCGATCTGGAAAATAAACAGAAAAGAAATTCAGATATATTCATTTCCAGCTATGTTTACAGGTATCTTAAGAACAGCTCCCGTCTATCTATAAATTACAGGAACGTCTGTCTGTCTGTGTGTGTTGCATATCTGTCGAACCATTCATCCAATTGATTTCAAACGTGGCATGTGTCTTACTACGGGCACAAGTAAGTGCAGTGCCAAGTTTGGATGAGAAATGCAAAAGATATTGGTAAATATATCATTAAAAGAAGCTCATATTGGCTTTCAATGCTCTACTGTAGCCACTCCCCCTCTCACTCCCACAGCACTGTAGGCTACCAGAGAGGATAAGCGGGGCTTTGGCAAAACTGAATCTGTGGGTAAAAAGTTAAGCGAATGCAAGATGTGTGGATGATTATCACATCTGACCTAAAAAATAAAGACTAAATTAAATTAAAAACTAAATTGACCAAATGAACCAAATTTATATTAAGTGGTCATTAATTTGTAAAACAGGCCCTTATTTTGACTCTGCATTTAAGGTGTCAAGTCAGGGCTTCCCTTTATTTACTGTGATTAAGGGGGTAACCACGGACACTAAGTATATAACTTAATTTTCAGCAATTCAGGGATTCATTGATTAAGGGGGGAATTAGGGGGGAATTAAGGGGAAATCAAAAAAAGAAAGGCTTAAATTCAGTAGTTTTTCAGTAGGTCTCCTTAACTGACCTTAATCTATGCACATTACTACTTAAAAACTACTTAATTATAGGGAGTTCAAAACTAAGGCATTAATAAGAGTTGAAATTAAGGGGTTTTGTTTCGTAGGTCTGTCTTTAGACTTTGAATGAACAAACGACAATTCCGACTTCAAAGCCCCAAATTGAAATAATGGTCTCAAATTTAAAGACGTTTCAGAATGCCACACAGCTACATCAGCTACAGACAACGAGTGGCAGACAGAGCATAACGTCACTTAGGCTACCAGAGACTGTATTTGAGTCACATCGTTGTAACTTTCATATGATGCATCATTTCACAAAATGGTTTGTCTTCTCTATCAACTTATTCAATAAGCTAAAGAAATAGTCTTAACTCAAAGCTTTAGGCTTGTCTCATTTTGATCAGCTACAGACAACGAGTGGCAGACAGAGCGTGATGTCACTTAGGCCAAACATATAGACTGAAAACAGCTGTAAGGCTTATGTCACTTTGATCTGTAAATGTCACGCTTAAATTCTGCTCACTGCATATTATATTATAATATGATATTCAGTATTCATCACTCAATGCTGAGCTGGAATTATGTTTTTCCCTATTATCCTTCCTGCGGGCATGTAGGGGAGAGAGGGGTAAGATGAGCCGAGGGGTAAGGTGAGCCATACCCTTTTTCTAGGATATGGTAAACAAATTTAATTCTATGACAGCATTCTAAGGGGAAGGGGACCCTTTCCTAACATCTGTAGAGAAGGGAAGCACATGGGAAATTTGGTAAGAAAGATATTTGGAATAATGTGTTTTTTTGCTCTCTGAGTGAATTCCATGTTTGTCCAGAAGTAAGATGATTTAGAGAAAACAAGAATAAAACAACATTTAGACACATTATATCTTAGATGGTGCCTCTATAAGCTATTATATGAGGGCTAATCAAAATGACAAATCTTAGCCTAGCTTGTCATGAGAAACATTTTTTCCCGAAATGGTGCTATGGGGTAAGATGAGCCATAAGAGGTGGGGCAAGTTGAGCCACAAAAAGCCTGACAATATCAGGCCTATATTTTAACATCAGGCTTTTAAATTGCAGTTGAGTTTATTTTTGATAAGGATTACAATATGATATTTTAAGATATGAGAATAATGTACAATATTATATTTTAACATATTTTAACATATGAGAACAAGGTAATATGGTACATGCATCCACTCTATATCCCTTTTAAACTTTAAATGGATTTTAAGATAAGTTTAAAGGCTGAATTGGTTGACATAGCTTTTACAGGTCATATTTTGTGTTAGGAACAATGAAAGACTTAATAAAACAATCTTTACCTGAGTTTTTGCTTTGGCTTATTTTACCCCACACATTGGCTCATCTTACCCCGTGCATGGGGTAAGTTGAGCCACTTGACCACTTTTTTTCAAAAGGGCATATCACTGGGTCTATACAATGTTTTCAATGATTGTTTTAGTCAAATAGTAGCAGGACACTTTGAAGTTTGATATGGTATGAAGATTGCAAAAAAAGACGTCTTTGACATGACGCTGTGATGAAAAATGTAAAAAGTGGCTCGTCTTACCCCTCTCTCCCCTAATTGGCCTAAAGGTTTTCTACAGGAATAGCATGTTTGAACGGGCTAGCAACTTAAAACATCATGAACATCTTCATTCTTACCAGTTTCTCTTTTAAACTGGTCGATTCTTTTTGTCAACATGGGGCAGACAGATGATAGGCATTCCTTCAAAATGTCCAAATTGTCGCTGTTCAAACGATCCTCTTTCTCCAACTCCAACAGAAGTTGAAGAGTAGTCTGAACAACAAGACTGGCATTAAACAGATTGGCAGGCTTTGACTAATTAATTATGCAACTAAAAGCCATTGCTCCATAAACATTAACTAACAAATCAGAACATTTCTAACCTGGCATTCATTATTTCTTATCTCTTTAAGTCCAATTGTACCAGACTAGTACCATTTGTAAAAGCTTGTTGCCATAGATATACTTCATAGTGGCAAATCATTTCTCTGGTGGAGGAAGAGTATTGATCTCTGACCGCTTTATGTGACTTTATTTTAAAGCCCACTGTTTGAATTCATATGTTCTTCAAACAGAGGTCATACTGTCATATCCATTCTGTTGTTAAGGTTCTGACACTGAATCAGTGAGTTGTCACTACAAGTCTGTGCTTGCCACACCCATACAGCTTTCACAAGAGATTAGGAGGACACTCACCATTTTGTCATGCAGTTTGCTGCGAGGTAGAGTTTTGGACAGCAAAAACATCATGCTTTTAAGGTCTTTCTCTGTGATGTTTTCAGACAGGTCAAAGAGGAGCTTTCTGTGTGGATGAATGACAGCAATTGACTTTTTGAAAATGTTGACTACAAATTATTCATCCTAATTATGCTAGGCATAGATATAACTTGTTTTGTGACCCAATATGCGGCTAATATAATCCAATAGCCTGGGTGAACCCAGACTAACCAAAATTTCAATCTGCTCTGTAGGTCTGGAAATGCACCCACTGACATCTGTTTCCGAATCACCAAAAAAAACAGGAGCATGCATTTTCTTTGGAACTGACTGCATTTGACATTGATTTTGAAGTTTACAAGAGTTGACTAAGCTGGCCCCAGCAGTGGCGCGACTGGCTGCGGCACCTGCACCGCACGCCAGCGACCCGTGTTCGATTCCCGCCCCGTGGTCCTTTCCGGATCCCACCCCAACGCTCTTTCCCACTCACTTCCTGACTCTCTCTACTATCCTGTCATTAAAGGCATAAAAAAACAGTTTACTAAAGTTTACACAGGCTAACAATCCAACACTGGTATAGGCCAAACTGTCCTAATTGAATGCAACAGAAACTCTACCAGTCACCTGTAGGGCCCGATGAGGCTTTCCCCTGGCTGTAGAGCTGTTCGGAGGCCCAACTGGCGTATCAAATCTTGCCGGTGACAAGTGTGAAGCAGCTCTGTGAGTAAAGAAGTGTTCTCACTCGACAACAAGTCATTGTCCATTAGCAAGCTGAACAGCTCTCCGGTAGAGGACAGAGAGCTTAGATCACGATCAAGGAGGTCAACGCAAAGGAACACAAGTGCCTGGGCATCAGTCTTACTGAGAGACCGCTCCACTTGCAGGAGCAACCCCTGGAACTCCATTAGCTAGGAGGAACAGAACAGGATGAATGGGCAAATTAGCACACATAAATCTACCATCCTCAGCAAAAGATGTGATATCTTTGGTATATTGGGCTACTGATCAGTGCCATCCATTCCTGTGTGCCAACATAAATTATAAGCCTTCCTGTTGTTCAAGGTAAATACAAAATGAAACAAAAAGCAGAAAGTGCCCATCTTCCTGCTAGACACATGTTGTGGTCCAGGCCACCACCTCAAAATGATCTTAACATGAACACCTACAGTAGGTTGCAATTAATAAATATGAAATAGTCATGCTTCTCAGTTGTAGGATCAGCTTACATGGATAGGCAAATGACGCTAGAGCCTATTGAGTTTAATTACAAAAAACAAACAAACATAAAAAACAAGATAATCAATGGCATTAACAGACAATACATTTGTTAAATGTAGGCTACCTGCCTCTACAGAAAAGGTCTAAAACTCCATGTAAAACAATGGCTATTTTGGTCAGCAGCGTTTTATATCTTCACAAGATATAAATGTCCCGTCACAAAGATGCCGTTCAGATCGTGTTCACGACAGGGTTAGAATAGGCTACAAAAATGACCGCATTGCTTACCTTATCGGTGTTCTAAAGTGGAATAAAAACATTCCTAACTAATACTATTACCCCTGCTTTCGAAAAACAAAAGCCTTTAAGTCATAATTATTGCCCCATGACCGCAGCAGGGAGAAACAAGGAAGGAAGGCGGAAGCACAAATCGAAAGTTTGACACTCCACCCCTCACTTTGCATGTTCCCCATGTGCGTTTTCATAGAGGGCAACACGTTTTTATTACTGTAACATCGAATGGGCCTAGTGGCCCTGATATGAAGACAGCAATAGCTAATAGTCTAGTAAGAAAGCAAGATTTGTAGCCTACCCGAAATGTGAAAACATTTTATTAAGGAATAACCCATAATGGCAAAATACAGCAATGTTAAAGGAATGTAAACTTAGGCCTAAGCATGGTCAATTTAAAGACCGCAAGGACAGCTATACACAGACAGACAAACAGTAGAAATAAAGATGCCTAGTCTATTGACTTGAGGAGTAGCCTAGAACCGGGAGGTCTTCACAGGGTCGAGATTGCTGGATGAACGGACGGGTTGAATCCCCTGTATTTTGATCCTAAGCCAGCCTTGACTGAACCTCCGGAGTTTAGAGTAGTTCGCTCGTGTACCTTGGACGACAGACTCTGAGGGGGAAAACAGAGAGGTTTTTTTCTTTTTATCACTAGCACATAGGCTACGATATTAATTAGAGTGGAGGTGTCATCATTGGACAGACACAGGATAAAGTATTTAATGCATTGGAAATTTCGATTGACACGCCACAACAAATATCGCACGTAAAGAGAATCACATACGGTCAGTAAACAGCGAGCGGAGTGTAGTGATGCGCTGTTGGGGCCGGGGCAACTGGCGACGACCAAGTCCATGGGTTCTGGATAACACACAATCCACGTAAATGTCCCAGAAAATCTGTGCGAGGTCCCAGAATAAATCTTTGTGTTTTTGTTTATCAGAGGATTTCAAGAAGACCATAAGTTCCCAAAAGGCTGGTACGTTATCCGCGATCCTCGGAGAGCGCATCTCTAAGACCAGGACAGTTGACGAGTCCCAGCACTGTGGGTCGGCCCGGTTCAGGGTTAAAGGGTCGACCTGGCCCGGTCTCTGCGCTTGCAGGGGCACTGTGCAGACGCAGCCAACCAGTAGAGCCACGGTCAGTCGTATAATGAAGAAGAAATGGTCCATCTGTCATGACACAGATAGACACTGTAAGTATTAATCTCTTACTTTTCAGTCCTAATTTGTGTAAACACATCAAAATGACAGCAAGTTGGACTATTGTGTATTGGAATTAATGCATAGTCACACCTCATAGCCTAATATTCAAATTGATTAAATTAAAAGCATAGACTATGTCAGAATATACGGGAAATAGCCTACACAATTCGATTGCATTTAAAATGTATACATTGAATATTGCACATATAGTGTTATAGCACACAATAGGCCTAGGGTGATGTTCGCTCATTAATTAAAATCAGATAATTAAATAAGGCATCCCACTCAGAAAGCATGCAAAGTTTATTCGAAATAATGTGCGGTCTTACCTTGAGGATGATTCGAAATTAATGCTGTTACAGAAAATGTTTTCCATCTCTCCTGCAGAGTGCGACGTCAATCTTGAACTAGGGGGTTGGCCAGATAATCATCCGAACAATCGTATTTGCTTTGCTCTGGATTTTAGGCCAAACACATGTCATTAGATAGCCTACATTATACAACGATTTCCATTGTAAAAGTTGCATGGACTGTTAAAAAGATAGACTTACTTGATTTTTATTATTCATTCAACCTGTTAACCCAAGCTTCGTCTTAATATCCAGTAGCCTATAAGCCCATATGCTTAATTATTGGCCTAGCCTACTCAAAATTAATAATGTGTTATTAATTATGGAAGACATTTTTAGGCTATAATTTATTACATTTTAATGACCCCCACCGTTATAACAAAAAAGTGATCTTTTCTTTCATTGTCTTGTTCTTAGGATGGGAATGGAAACCCAAACTGGATACAATGTTGTTTCTTCTGACAAATTATCAGTTTTACCATACAGTAGGCTATGTAGGCCTATTTTAGGGTCTACATAATGGGGCATTGGTATAAGAATGTGTGTGACGTCAGAGAAATATGAATTAACTTGACCTCTGCAGAACATGGCAAGGTTTCCGGTTTTTGAATGCAATGCAGAAACGTGTCATTAAAGGTTTGTAGGCTACACTACGCGCGTCTTGTGCTTTTAGCAAAATGTCACGAGTCAGTGATCGTGAATTTAATCGCTGTCGTGGGGAGAGGCCATCGTTAAGTGTGGCACACAAGGCTGTCAGTCTTTCAGTCATGACTGAAAATGTCACATCAATAGAAAAATTATGAATGAAATGTTGTATTCTGTGTCGACTACGTTCCCTTAGTAGCCCTTCAGTATACTAGCCTACACAGACAGGGTTCTGATAAACGTCATGTGGTAGAATGTAAATCTGCAATTGCTGTCAAATATGATGCAAGCAGCAATGAAGGCACCCCTATTTGACTACGAAGGTGGCAATTTATTTTCAGTAAGGTAGATTTTTTTAATATATATATATATATATATATATATATATATATATATATATATATATATATATATTCCCTTGCAAGAAGTTTCCCATTCCCTCGCAATAATTCAGTATTCCCTTGCCAAGTCAAAAGTATTGCGAGGGAATGCAAAACTTATTGTAAGGAAACGCAAGAGGAATTCCAAAAGTACATTTCCACCTCTAAAATATAATATGCCTATAATGGTATCATTATGGCAAAGACATAAGCACTCACAGTAAGTGTTATGTCAGATGACCTATAAGATTGGCTTGGCCTATGTGTGAGCTCACTTTATGAAGCCCATGGCAGCTTGGCCACCCATGGCCAATTTTGATTGACTATGGGTACACGCATACATTATATGTGAGGCTTTGTCTGAATATTTGTAGCAACTTAAATAAAAACTGGAAACTATTCTTTAAAATGTTTCCATAAAATCCTACATGACAGCTGCATTAATTACGCTGCCATGAAAAGTTTCCATGTCTCGACCACAATATTACTAGACACAAGAATGCAAGTGAATGTTTGTGAAAATGAAAAATCCATCAGGCCTACAGCTTTGTGAGGCTTGGTCTGAAGATCATCTAGGCCTAATCATTTTGGGGCGAACAGCAGACAAAATGTGGCCTGTGAACTTAAAAAAAAAAAAAATCCAATATGGTAGAAAAGCATTGCAAAACTGATGGCTTCTTTTATTTTTATCACTCTCTGATACATCCTTTTTTTATTTGAATAGTCAGGTTGAGTGGAGCACTTTTGGGTCACTCTGCTGGTGAGCGTGGCCTAAAGGTGTAGCAACAGGGGACCACACTGTGGAGGATCAACGGTAGGCCTACCTCATTTTTGAAAATCCGGCATATGGTTCCAAACCTTTGTACATAAACGCATCCCCAACGTTGACCCCTTGGTGGCACCAGAGTACTGGAAGAGGTGCCTACATGAAACTTGGTGAAAAGAAACATGGAACTTCCCAGATGTACTGAAATTCAAAAATGCAACCTCGTTGCCTGGCTCACATTTAATTTATTCATTTGGCTTAACATTTCAGCTACAGCAATAACATACATTGCTCCATACTAGTACTAGAGAGGATAGGAGTGCCTACATTTTAATAGTACGCTAGAAGTTCTCATCCCCTGGAACAAAGTCTCATACTCAATACACAGACTGAATCACAAGAGTTGTGGCCCTCATGACAAACCTTAGCTGGTACTACAACTATTCAAGCTAATGTCTGGTAAATGAAAAAGACTTTGAGGCCATGTTTTAAAATATTCAGTTTATTTATGATTGGATTATCAAGTAATGTTCTTTTTCTGTACATGATGCAGTGCGGTGAGGGACAAAATGGATTTTTTTTTTTATCAACATGGGATCTTGCACAGGGACATACGAAACAGCTCTGCTGCAAAGAAACAATCCTGTTTAAAAAGTGCTTGAGTCTCATCTGAGACATCAAATGACAGAGGTAATGGCAAGTTTGTTAAAAAACACACACAAGTTCAGTTTGACCCACAAATGTAAACCAACACTCACTCCAAAAACTAAATCCATTTTGATGGCAATTAAAAGAGACACAGGGTTGGTGGTCAGACACACTAAACTCTCGAGCCCACAGGGTCAGCTCTTATTCTTCATGTAAATAATATTGGTATTATCACCACACCATGGTTTAATCAACAAGTTTGTGCAAAATTGTTGTTTGCATAGTAAATAAAAGTTACATGTGTGTGTTGTTGACATGCATGTCTTGTGTAGTGTTTATGATCTCACTGATTGTTTGAGACTCCTTGACGGTAATATAACCCACTATACGTGAGGGCATCCTGTGGTCCACTGGGGCCTGGACAGGACAGGACAGGAGAGATAAGTAGGTGAGAGGATGAGCGTAGAGAAGATTCATTGGATACTGGCTGGGTGTCATCTGACCGTGACTGCCTATTATTTTTATGTTTACCCGGAAGGAGGCTATTCACCTGTCCTTCAGCTCCTGACTGGAACACACTGGCTAGTTTATGGAGGGCAGGGACAGTGCTCTGAGCAGAGATTACATCCAGAACATTTTCACTTCACATTATTCTTTGGCTTTGAGTCTACTGGGATATCATGTGCAGCGATCCCTGTGACAGAATCTGATTGACTGCTCCAGACCCTTTAGCCTTGCCTCTGGTCCTCACCCAGTAGTCCCACGTATCGCTCTGTGTACGGTACAGTACAGCTGATGTGATATAATGCCACTACATACCTAAGGGGCAGCGCTATGTAATATGCTGTAACATTATTTTGATTTAGTTTTACCCTTGATGAAAAGCGGAAAATGTCTTATGTCTCATGCGTAAAATGGATTAAAAAAGAAGTGTTAAAAATATGTACGTTGGAACCTGAAGAGTCCCCCCACCCACCCATATGTACAGTTTATTGTGTGGTCTGCATGCCTGACATGGGGTAGGCATGTCATCTAACTCCACACACTTTACTCAGAATGAAAGCAGGTGTTGATGTCTAGTTTGGATAGTAACATTTGTAAGCTATAAAGTGAAGCTATTTCCTTGTTTTGATTCGTCAGTAATTTCCCCACATTTTAACTATAGAAATGTATTTATTTATTCTTTTCTTTTTTCAGCTGAATATCGATAGCTTTCTTAGCCATGCAGAATCCTTCCGTGAGGACCCTTCATGCCAAGGCTAGCAAGCGCTCTGTACAGGAGGTCATGCCTGCTGAGAGGATGGAGTGCGTTTTGGACTGCGGTGGTGGATGGGAACTCTAAGAGATTGAGATGGGAGGTTAGGCCAGAGCAGGTCAGATCGGAGAAGCTGCGTTTGTTTCTACTAGAATGGGAGTTTTAAAAGTGTCCTCTATTGTATAATCCTCTACATTTCAAGTAAAACTAAGGTTGAAGAGCAGCAGCAGTAAGAGGAACTGAAGACTACTGATGAGCGCTGTCCGCTTCGCTGGGTCCTCCTCTAGATGCCGCCAGCGTTGGGGTCGTACCCTCGTCGCTTTTTCACACTCCTTGCCACGGTAGGAACAGAAGAAAGAGAAGGAAAAACAGAACAGGCAATGAAGTGACCAGGCAATCTGGGATTCAGGGACATTTCGCTCCTAGGAGAAGTGTCTGCTCTTGTCACCATCGGCTTTTCTCCTGTATCTGCAGTGGACGTACAGGGGCCATGTTGTAGAGAAACTTATAAAGGCACATTATTGTGCACTAATAGTGCTTTTAAAGTAGTTACAATGGAAAGCAGCTCTTTGTGGATCCTCTATGTAGGTCCAGCTTTCTGTTTGACTTGTGGCCAGCAGATGATAAGGCGTACCCGTTGTCTGCTGTAAGGTTGTAATGACATCGACCGGATTCAATTCAGAAAATGAAATGTTGCTGGGGCCCTTGGAGAAAGAGCAGTACTTCTGCCTGCCTCTCATTCCCCACACAGAAGAGATAAGGCCACTTTATGCAGTTTATCTCTCAGAGTGGTTTTGATGACAGAGGGGGAGAGAAAGAAAGAAAGAAAGAAGGAAAGGAAGAAAGAAAGAAAGAAAGGAAGGAAGGAAGAAGGAAGAAAAAAGAATGACAGACAGGGAGAGAGCGCATGCGTGTGCCGCACACACACAACACACACATACACACACGCACCCACACATACACACACAGTAGCCACAGCAGGAATCTATCTAAGTAAGAAAAGCAACAGCTAAAGCTAAATAAAAGCTTAATATATAAAAGCCATATGTAGAAGCAAATAGAAATGACACACAGAAACAAGAAGTTACCTGTGAAAGCAAAACAAAGAGCATAACACCAGAACAATACAATACCACGACAGGAGTTGCGTGGGACCTCCCCGTAATGTGGCTCAATGTGGGGCATCTTGCAGTCTCTCATGCAGTTGCACCAATAGTGGACGAGAGTGAGCTGCCACTATTGTGATGGTCATGCAGTGTGCAATGTACTACCGTCAGTACCAGAGTCTGAGGGCAGGCAGCAGGGACTGCTTGGTGATGGGCAGTTCCACGAGTCCCACCGTTCCCCCCCCAGAGAGGGCCCACTGTCCGAGCTGGGCGGAGGCTCATGAGGGGGTGGCAGACCATGGCAAAAGGCAGCCTGAGCCAAAACCCTGCGTAACTCACAACTGTGCCCAGTTTTGGACCCACAAACCCCCAAGGAGTCGTAAGAGCAGGTTAAGTCAACATACTGTATACCGTAAGCTGAGCTCAGCTTTTACACAATGAGCTGACACACTCAACCCCACACTAGTATACACAGACTTCAGGGAGGATTGAGGGTTGTTAACTACTTATCACATGAGGTAGCTCTTTCATGATTTCAGGTTTTGTACATTGCGGTTCACTACTGGGGCTTTAGCTTTACTATACTGAAAACAACATTTATATTGCGTGATCCCAGGGCTCCCTTGAAAAAGAGATTAAAATGGGAATCTCCTGGTGACATAAAGGCTGATAGATGCTGCCCTAGAATATTATGTCTAAATGCTTATGACATCTTACATCTAATACACTTTGAACAAGTGGTATGGAGTCTTCATTTCCGCTCTACACTAGTCACGCTCCCTCGGTTCCCTTTAGGATGAAGGTTTTTTCATGTTTATTCTTTTTTTCCATTTCTGTGATGACCATGCATGCACACCAAGCTTGAAGCTGTGCCCTTCCCACCAGTTTAAGGTTCTGCTACAGATCTTGCATAAACGGGATGTCCCTGACCAAAGCCTCCGCTCTTGTTTATGCCTCTCTGCGTGGTCACGGTGACACGGCTCTTTAAAAGGCCCCATTTAGCGTCTCAAGCTGCTAGCGCAGGGCTCCCTGACAGGAAGCTGAATCACAGTGGTGCCGTTCACCATAGTTTACGCACAGCATGAGGCCTGCATCATTTCCTGTGCTTTGAAGGGCGAGAGCCTGTGGTAGCTGTTGTCGCTGTTGTTTATTTTTGTTGTCTGCAGCAGAAGCTCAAACCCTGGAGTCTACAAGCAGAGAGGGGAGGAGGATGCCAGGAGTGTTTGGAGAGGAAGGGAGGGAGGGAGGGAGGGAGGCATGCCGTGCGTCGCTTACTTAAAGCCCCATCCAGTGCCCCCCAGCACGATGGCTGCCACCAGGATGGCTCCAGCGATGGAGCCTATTATAAGATTGGTGGCGCTAGGACCTGTGTGTGGTTATCGGGGGGGGAGGGAGACAGACATAAGCATGGGGCCATAGGGAACTCCATACAGTAAGACACAGAAGGAAAATACACACGCACAGCATAACAGTGCTTCACTTGGGCATGCTTTACCCAGTGAGTCTACAAACTCACCAGTTTAGGTTAACACATCAAACGGCCTTGGGCTGGGCCTTCATGTGTTCTAATCTCGGGCTATCACACACTAGTTTAGAGTCATCTGGACACACTGACACAGCAACACACAATGAGGTCACGCTTCCACGGAGTCGTCCACTAACCAACTAACTTCTAGAGCATTCATTCCATGCCGTTAATGAGTCGTATAAAGACTATGGGAAATGCATCTAGAGGGCGTTCCCCTGCGTTCCTAGCTCTTCATGTGTGTTGTGCGTACTCACTGCAGGGTCTGCCTACTGCACTGCTGCATGCATCTGCTGTCATGAATATCAACTAGCCTCTGACAAGAGCAGTGAGGCAGTGGCCCGCGTGGTGGTGGCGGCTGATGTGCACAGAGGGGAGTGACCCCTGTGGAGCCACGCCACACCACGCCACGCCACACCGAGCCACACGGGGGCCAGAATTTGGGGTTCTCTTCATGCCCCCCACAAAGCCCAGATAGGGGAGGGTTGGACAGCAGAGTCATCATACAAATACAATAAGTACAATATTACAGGACACAACACCAACAACAGTAGGAGAGAATGGAGAGATGAAGAGGGGAAAGGGGGGAGGAGTGGGGGGGTCATCGGTCCATCACAGCACAGAAACATCCAGTCACAGAACACTTACAGGGCCAGCACACCACACACAAGAAAAACAGCAGGACGCATACACTTCAGGCGGGGGGTCGAGAGACTACCCCACCCCTCACCCCCCCCTCCACGTCAGACACACACTACGCCAGCATGAGGGGGGGGAAGAGGAGCTGTGAGAGGGAGAGATGATGCTTACTCTATGCCCCACCCTGTGCCTCCAAATATCACCCCCAGGGCCAGTATGGTCCCTGCTACTGCCCCTATCAGCCTGTTTGTGGCCACACTCACTGCGTAGAGGGAGAAGGAACATTATTACCACCTGCAGAGAACAACCAAAAAAAAAAAGAGCCTCCGTCCTGTCACCTTGGCAACCACGGAATTATCCATGCCCCTCCTACTTCCCCTACTAGCGTACTGGCCCGGTGCTAGCGAGCCTGGCTAACAGCCCTGGAACCTGGCGCTGGAGATAAAACTGATTAGACAGAGTACATTTGAGAAGGAGATGGTGACATTTTGTGAAGTCTGATATGTGATTGAGGTAACAGTAACACACCAGTCCTGGATGAGTAGTGCTGAACCATGCATGAGCTATACTGCACTCACTGCACTCAGGACACAGAGGGATCAAAAGTGCATCAACACAGTTGCATACACAGCACAAATCTGACTGTCAGTGCTCATTGATAGACACTAGAACCATTTAAGACCAACATCAGTAAACACAGTGGCTAAAAGCTTTCTTCAAACCAAAGTGAACATACAGCAGCTTCATTCATTCACTCTACTGTGAATGTGACTTTGAAACGGTGTGATTGTACTGTTCTTTTTGTTCAGAGGACAAGACATAAACAAACCCTTGGGTCCTTCGTCCTCAGTGGGTTCTGGCACCTTTGGAGGGTCGGGCATGCTACAGTCAGTCCCTGCCCAGGTGGTGTCACAACTGCATGTGCCTTCATTATTGCAAACCTGGGCAGAAACAGCAGAGGGGGTCAGAGGGATGAGGGAGTGCAGGGTCCTGAGAGAACATTCACAAAATGCTTTAAAAGCACTTCTTGGCAAAGCAAGGGTACGCCATTGTGTCTCATCCAGAAAGATGCTATGATATGGCTAACAGAAGGACGTCTGCATTTAGAATTTAATTGAGGCGTCTAAAATGTGCTTGAATATTCTCATTATGTCCAGTAACTTCCCCCACCTAGTTTTCCACACTAAATCTTGCTTGTTAATCTAACCCAGATCCATGTAATATCATTTAAATGGCGTACGTAGGTTGTGCAATGACTCATGCCCATGTTTTTGTATGATTTTGTTACTTTGAGGAGGCCTGAATATCAAAGATACTTTTTACTGCTTTCTTCTTTCTACTTCTTAATACAGTATCACTTTGTTCATTGTAAGGGAGCGGGAAAACTTGACAAGTCTGAAAATTAGATCCAGGAATGGGGATGGAAAACAACATTTCTTTAGAAAGCCCCAGGAGTTTTACTGATCAGCTCTCCTAACACACAGAACAATACACCCGTACACACAGCAGTGTTCACTGATTCAACTGAACAACGACTAAGCTCAAAATGAACTACTCTGAGTCTCAACTCAACAGCTTTGGTTTTCAACAGCATTTCATGTACTCTGGTTGTGTTAATGCCTTTTTCAGATTTAGAAGTCAAACCATCCATCCGTCATGAGTGTAAACATGTAGGGATATTATTAGGTGATGACCTCCATCCACACACTTCAGAGGGCAGTACCACAGCCTACACATGGATCAAGAGCAAAACGCAGCCCGCCTCTACAAGTTCTGACTGAGCTCATCTCACGTTATGGGCCGTCAACATCCTGCCATCAGACATGTTTTCATATCCGCCCTTTTCTGGTCACTTTTCACAACTAAGTTGCGCAAATTCTGTCCGGATTGTGTCACTACACACAACCACAGAGACCGCTGCAGCGGACAAGCAGCCAGCAGAGCCGCCACTCACCCCGTGGGCCGAGCACACGTGGCCGTTGGGCCCGCTGGGGCAGGCACTCAGGTTGAGGGACTGGATGGGCAGACACTTGCGGTCAAGGCACATCATGGACGGACCACAGGGCGTGCCGTCCTCCACATAGCCTAGGTCAGTATCGTCGTCCAGAAGCACGTGGCCCCCGCTGTGAAGCCAAAAGACGTGAAGTCAGACCATCATCATCACACATCGACACAGACATGACACACGGAGTCATCTGACCCAAGTTGGGCTTTTTGGACTCCTGCAGAAATGAGTTCACCCTCCTCTGTCTGGGGAGAGAAGCGTCCAGACAATGGAGAGGGCAAAAGGCTATCGTGAAGACTCTCCCTGACACACAGCTGTGTGCCGTGAGGCTCTGACCTGCAGTCCATTGTTCGGCCGTGGTGGTTGAAGCTAGTTGGGGTGATTTCACCTTTCATCATTCCAATCCGTGGGGTGCGGCCAGTGTTGGCGCACAGCAGATAGCCACAAAACACATCACTGTTGAGTGTGACAGAGATGGAGGGAGAGAGAGAGAGAGAGAGACAGAGAGAGAGAAAGAGAGAAATAATGGGACAAAAGGTCACTGGAAAGTGGGAATGGTTAAGAACTTGCCATTTGCAGAGATTTGTAGATCAACTAGGTGACAAAACAAGGTCATGCAGGCAAACACGCAGATAAAATGTGTTCGCTCGCTGTACAGCAAGTCCTTTTGAGTAAAAGTGTCAGCTAAGTAAATAAATACTCCTGCCTCAGAGCATTCTCAGCACTTCTAGGGGACATTGGTAAATGACTCCATGTGTGTGCAGTGCACAGAGGTCTGGACTCACTGCTTGCTACATGGGAGCCATTTCTCTCCGTCCTTCCCGCAGTTGCCTTTCTCCGTGCCTTCCGTGTTCAGCTTCTCGTAGCAGAACTTCTCCGAGCCCCCGGCCGCTGCGAGACAGGGAGGGAGGGGGGGGGGGGGGCAGGGCAGGGGTCAGCGGGAGGGTGGGGTGGACAGACAGGGAGAGCGGATAGGGGGGAGGTGAGACAGGGAGAGCGGATAGGGGGGAGGTGAGACAGGGAGAGCGGATAGGGGAGAAGTGAGACAGGGAGAGCGGATAGGGGGGAGGTGAGACAGGGAGAGCGGATAGGGGGGAAGTGAGACGGCCGACTGGAGCCAGCTAGCCAGCACACACATACAGAGATCAAGGCTATTGATTGCTGTCTGCTCTGGGGTGGTGGAGCCTCCTTGCTCAATGACAAACAAGGCGCTTAAGTCTCTTAAGGGAAGCAGGAAGTGGATCCACTCACAGGAGCCCCACACGTATTTGCATTGGCTTTCTCGAGTCTTGCATTCTCCACCGTAGCAGCGTCCCTGTGAAATAAAACAACATTTCTATAAAGCAGCCCAAAGTTACCTAGCGCAGGACAGGCCATTGCACTACTCTCTCAAATATTCCATTTACATGATCTCTTGATGTTATAGTCAAGACGTAACAAATACCTGGTTTAGATGACAGAAGTAGCCATCTTGTTTATGAAGATTTGGCGGGCACTGTAGAGGATTTACATAGACCTTTCAGTTGACATATTACTGACAATTCTCTGAACTATTCTATGAAAATTAGAGTATTTAGGGGATATGGACTCTAAATGCATTAAAAATGTGACTGGGATGCAACTAACCTGTCCAGAGTCTCCTGAGCATGTCTCGGAAATATCACAGTCGTTCACCGCGTAGCGACAGCTAAAGCCTCGACGGAGGAACTGCAGCACAGGGGCAGACACGCTTACAGTACATGTTAACATCACCTCCAATCAACTCAGTTGCACCTATTAAAACAGGGCGGAACCCCCCCCACCCCAGCAGAGAGCACTCACCAGACAGCTATTGTTGCAGCAGGGGCCGTCACTGCAGTGAGCACCATTGGACAGGGAGCATTTCTTACAGCACTCCTTATGGCATTCCTATTGGACAGCAAGCGTGAAGAGTGGAAAATGGGGAACCAAAACAAAGTCATTCTTTGGTAATATTGTTTATTTTTGTATCATTAGCGCACCAATAAGGTCTCTTTTGTATGTTACAAACTTACATTCCTAGGGTACTCCTCATAGGGAAGGCTTATTAGTGTGTGCTTTATCCAAATGCGGTTCTGGCTATACCAAGACTAAAACTAAAACATTCCAATAAAAGGGTCAAAACAACCCCTGCAGACCTCCATTCCATAATAAATCACTCCGAGTGTACACAGCATTCCGGTGTGGTTCTGATGAGTCACCTACCCCTTTGGCACCACAGTCGCAGTCCTCCCCGACCTCCACATAGCCGTTCCCGCACTCGTTTGGCTCATAGAGCTGCGGAGGGGAGGGAAGGGTAGCTACAGTTAGATCGATTCCTCTGAGGCTGGGGAGCAAGGTTGATGCCCAGGCTTTTCCTGTTTTGCAGCACGCACCTTATTGGGCCTGTTGAAGAGACAGGAACCCCCACCCTTCAGCAGGAACTCCTTATAGTCGGTGATGCTACATTTGGAGAACTTGCGGGGGTGCTGTACCCTGGCAGAGACAAGTTCACACACGCTGGACGTTACGTAAGGTTGTTTTTCATGTGTGTTGTACAGAGATTCGCTATCAAAAGACCAATCATGCATGTCCACCAACACGAGATGGAACAGGTCATTCCTCTGGACAATGCTCAGAGAGGTAAACAGACACACAGGTGGCACGTGTGGGGAGACAGGGCTGCTTTGATGTGCAGATAAGTGCGGTGGCACTTAAGAGCGGTGGCTGAGTGATGGACGGTTGCCTTCAGCAGCACTCTGCCATTAACTCCCGCTATACCATATTCTTACCATGTCATTACCATACTTGTGTGCACCGTATGCCTTGCGTCACAACATTAATTGCTGTGTGTATCTGTGTGAAAGGACATCTGCTATTTTTAGTGTGTGCAACATATAATGTATATGCCTGTATGCATGTGTGTGTGTAGCATTAGTTTAATCTAATTTGTCTCTAAAGGTAATTTGTTTTGTTTCTCAGCAGTGTGTGTGTGTGTGTGTGTGCGCATGTTTGAAGATACCAATGTTGTTGTATAACATGTATGTGCTTGCATGCACTTTTGGCATAGGGAGCACGGAGCAGTGTGGTGTAGTGCAGAGTAAGGAGACCTACCCCGTGTCTTCCATGATACACCCCATCCAGGTATCTAGGCAGCCACACTCCTCTGAGTCACAGAAAAACAAAAACATATCAATACACCAAAGTTCAACATTGATAGAGGCCCACACCATAACTGTCTTAATTTGAGTTGTTTACAAACATTACTGGTATTATACGTAAAGATACATACTGTATATCATTTGACATGAAATTGAAAGAATATTGCAGGGAGAGCATTTTAACATGTTAACAGGTTATCCTGGTGATGTTTCTGATGGCACTGTGTATTAAAGAGAAGTGATGAATGTACTTCGCTTATCTGGATCCCACTGAATGCCCAGGTTCTGAGCCAGGCTCTGAGACAGTGATGTAGCCATGGTCCACGTCGCGCCATACTGCAGGGAGCAAACAGGAAACAGTCTATTTGTTGACACGGCAGTTTATTTGTTTACCTGAGTAGGCTCCCATTGCTGGACATGAGCAGTGGAAGAGCTCACCTCGATGACCCCGACTCCTCGGCTCAAGGAGCACATGCCTCCAAAGTAGCCCACGCTGCTCCTGCGGTAGTGGAATGTCACGTTGCTGCAACACAGACGCCATGTCATGAGCTCTTACAAACGTGGGTGTTTTTACAAAGTCTGTGATGATGATTTATTATACCCAAAGGGCAACAAACAATTAAACAATGTCGACACTGACTCAATGATTTGACTAAAAAATGTATAGACATGACGTTCTTCAGGTGATAATAGTTTTGCGGGTTATTTTCGAAATTCTTAAGATAATCTCATATATCACCTCTGCAGCAATTAAACAATGTAACTGTGTGGTCTCATAATTCATTGGTGACAAAACACATGGCCATTTTGATCTGAAAGGGACTTGTGAGCGCCGGCGAGGCCATCTTGCGAGAGCACTCACGAGAAGAGGTGCACGGCGTCGGCCCGCAGCTTGATGTGCTGCTGCCGGTACTTGGAGAAGTCCCGCAGCATGTCCAGCGGAATCACGCTGATGGGGATCGGGTCCTTGTCCACCCACACCTCCATGCCCACCAGAACCACACGCGTGTGAAGCTGGTCTTTGAAGATCTTTTACAGCAACAGGTTGGGATGACACAGACATGAAGAGAGGGAGAGAGAGAGAGAGAGAGAGAGAACAGGAACAGGAGAAGACCACTGGGTGTAATTTGGCACAGGACTATGCCTGAACAAAACAACCCAAAGGACACAGCAGAGTAAGAGCCAGAGAAGACAGGACTTTGTTATTACATTTCACGTCAGAGACTTTCACATATATACTAGATACACATGTCATTTTACTACTAAACCTACCAACAGAACATCTATGTCACACATTTGTCTGGTTAGTGTACTTTATTTACACTGCGGATACTTAATAAGTTACTTAATAAGTTAATAGTATATTAGTGTTGGAGAAATTGTTGAAACATGTATTCTCATATATATTGATAATCTGAAAAAACATACTATGTGTGATCAAATATATTAATGATTAATGAAATGTGTCCCTCTACATTAATGAATGAAAACTGTACTGAATAATGAAATATGTAACTTCATACTGTGAATTAAAGGTACATGTGTTTTGTATAATCATACTTTTTGCAACCAAGACTTCTTCAATTTGATAGAACAATGTGTTCTTTTGTATCCCTATGTACCAACACATCTTTTTGAACTCTTGTGTATCAGACAATGTTCCCATATTTTTGTGCAATCTGCTTTACCTGATTTACAGTATCTATGGGAAGCGAAAGTTTCACTAAGCCCAAAATGTTGACTGCAAGTTCTGTATTTGTTATTGTATCATAAGTTACGTTCTGTTCCCCTTCATGTATATGCCTAGCCAGACAAAGGCCAGAGCTAAATGTTGCAGTTTCAGCCATGTGAATGTGCCAAAGGCCAACTTAGAGACCCTACAGTGCGTAGATCCTCGTATAAAAGGAGGCCACAGTCATAATTCATTAGAGTCTGGTGCGAACCATTTTGTGTTGTATCATTCTCTCTCTTTGCAAAGGTAATGCAATTTGCAAAGGTAATGCAATTGTGATTGTCATTTGGAATTCACTAGTTCTTGTCTTTATTTGCGCACAAAATTATTTATCAGACATAGTAAAAATGATCTATCAATTAGTATACTTGATAGTAACATATATGATATAAAATAACGTGGATATTTATTATATTAAATTATTTGTGGCTGATGTTCTGTGTTTAAAAATGTTTCCACTATTATGACCTGCTAAAACCTATTTAACAAGCATGGCTCTGCAAGTAATTGTGATGGTTTTCAAGTGCCCTCCAGGGCTCCTGGCTAATCTACCTCAATAGGCGCCCACATGCTGAAAACGAAACCCTCTCAGAAGGACATTGCCAACACATTACAACTTCCAATCTCCTGAGAGGAGAGACCACTTTACTCACATTATCCACAACATTGACCACAGACTTGGCAAAGTTCTTGGTGTGCTGAAAGGTCTTGTGCCGTTTGTACTGTAAAGACAGACACACATGTCGCAATTACGAGCAGGAAGGTCCACATAAAAACATGACATTCCCTTTCCACAACTAGTGCGTCACACTATATGCTAGCAATGCCAACACACACCTGCATACTGAGTGTGCTTTGTGTCTAATCAGATGCTGGTGAACATAATACTGTGCATATGGTGCTGAGGCCTCTACTGGACGGATGTCTATCGAGCTCACACAGCACTGGATGAGTCAGTGACCACAGCCCCCTGCAGGGCCGTGCCTGCTGAGCTGCTGGGAGCAGGCCGGATGCTCGGCAGTCAGACAGCGACCCTATGGATTCAGCTACGGTAAATATGTCATCTCCTGTGTCCCTGTGCTCTCATGTTACGGCGGCGAGTGCAGCTAAGTGTGGAGCGCGTGCTGTGCAGTGGCTCACCATGTTGTGATCATTGACGATCATGATCTCCAAGTACTTCATCTCCTCAAACACATTGCGTGGCATCTAAAAGAGGTGAGACACAGGCAGCAAAATTAAGCCTCAGCCTCAAACAGGCCAAAAATTTAAAAAAATCTTCACTGCAGATCAGTTTCATTACGGGCACTATTTTTGTTTTTTTTATCAAAAGGTGACTGACTCTTCATCAGTGTGGAACAGAGTGATACTGGAATAAGGCTTGTGGAGCAATACCAATGAGGCATGTTCTATTTATGGCAAATCATGGCACTTTTCAACAACAAGTGTCCAGGCTGATTTAGGAGAAGGTTGCAGGGACACAGCAGAGGAGGTTCAGCGCCTTACAGCTCGCTTTTTCCTGCGCTTCAGCCAAGACATGTCATCTAGCTCCGCGAGCAGCTCCTCCCCTCCTGCTGTGGAGACATACAGCAACACACTGCCACGTTACCATGGGAGGAACGCCATTACATTTGGACTATTGCCTCACTATTAGCTTTCCATAGTCATACAGTCATCATAACCCCATATTGTGCAAGGAAAATATGCATGCGTGGGCTCATAAATGTAAATTCTTTTTAGCATGTATGCATGTGTGGTCTCACAGTTGTGGGTTCTTTTTCAACAACAGCCCCTACAGCTCAAAGAAGACACTCAGACTGACATTCCTCTGCTTATCTTGCTGGCGAAGATGCAGCACAAACATGTGGGCCTGAGTAGCTAATCAGTGGGTGGCCGAGCGAAGTCGGGAGAATGATTTGCAGGTGTGCGCTAAACCAACTCCAGCCCACTCACCTGCGTCCTCCTCCGGGTCCTGGCGGCTGGTGAGGGAGGCGGCCCTGCGGAGGGTGTGGGGCCGCGCAGCACCGCTCTGGGGGTCAGAGAGCAGACGAGAGGGGCTGAGAACCCCGAGGCTTGGCAGCACCGACACAGGCCCAACACATCTGAGTGGAAACAGCTCCACAGACTACTAATCACTTGCTTGTGTCCGGATGCAGTTTTTTCTTTTCTTTCAGAACAAGTTTTTTGGTCCATTACTTGTCTTGGCTTACAGGGAAAAAAACATTACCCTTTCCAAAATTCCTTTTTGTTCTGAGTGTGGCGCCAGTTGATCTATTGTGTTGTGCTAGTTTGAAGTGTATTTGTTTTTAAGGTAATGCTTGACTGGATCTAAAGAATAAACTAAAAGTGGGCATGAGTGACATGACAAAAGAAGAGGGTTTGACATCACACCACTTACAATTGAGTGAGTCTGTTTCAGAGGCTCAATTAGATACATATAGAGTCCATCATCAAACATTCCACTGAGCGGCACAGAGAAGAGAGAGAGACAGAGAGGGAGAGGAGAAAATTGAAGAACATCGATGAGAAGTCAATATGAGCCTGAAAGCATTTGTGAGCGGACATGTTCTGATTGCAAATTTCCCCCAAATCCCTGACTTACTGCAGCCCGTTGCAGGTTGACAGGGCGGCAAGTGAGTCATTGATTCCTCGAATTTGACCATGGTAGTAACAGTGCTCTCCACCCTGAAGAACAGAAAGCCACACTATTATTGAAGCTCCAAAGACAGAAGCAGAGTTATGACCAACACAAACCATTCCACAGTTGTTACTTAAGTTTTATGAGGGCAAAACCACTGAGCGAATGCTTAAAAACAATAACATTGAGAATGATTACAGTGGTCATCGCCTTGGTCACAAACACAGCTACATTCCATTTGCAATGACCATAGTTTGGCCAATGATAAGCTTCTCTTTGTACCCCCTTTCAGTTCAAAAGCATGCTTCACTCAACAGACTTCACAAGGTGAAAGAGGCCTGCCGCCCAGCTGGGGTATGTCCCAAACGAGTTAGTCACACACTGTATGGATGACGACGAGGCTGTTGTGGTGTCCAGGAGACAGCCCGTACAGAGCGCTCGTGCACCCATTAGCCATTTCCCCTTCTATCAAAATATCATAGCGCTGAGTCAGTCTTTCTACTCATCTGCATCTAATGCTGGGAAACGTCTCAGTGATCAGGAAAAGGATTCAAAGCTGTGTCTTGTCCCTGTTTATGAAACTCAATAAACAGTTGATAGCAAAAAAAAAAAAAAGCTGCGTCTTGTCAGCCATCACTGGTCCTCTCCTCTGGTCCTGTGAGCAAACATACGGACAGTGTGCGTGCGCCAGAGGCCTCAGGGCACATCTGTGTGTACTTGGGACAACACATGCCGCCTACAAAGCTGCTTTGTCAAGATTTGGGATGTCAGAGGGACACAGAAGATGGACTGGGTTTATACCCTCCAGAGCATCGGCGCCATCGCCGGCAGGCACGTGCGCTTCCTGTTTGGGGTGTCACATGGGCATCAGTCCAGCAGAGAGAGGACACATGGGGTGGGAGAGGAAGACTCATGAAGACTCAAACTCATGATTTACTCAAATATACTGATGCAGATCAATTCAATTAAATTCCAGGCATGAGTCACCATTCTGAAGTGCAAAAATATGTACATTATGCACTGATTTTTTTTTTTTTTTAAGTGTAAATTTTCACATTAATTTAGTTAAAACGAGATGGTTCTGAAATGATACATAAGATCTGAAATGAATTTGGGAAGAGCTATGAAAAGCATTTGTGATTTTCTTTCAGACATTAGGGGAGGATGGAGCACGTGTGTGCGCATCTTGCAGATTCAACATCATAGATCATTCCCATCCATCTGTGACTCAGCGAGAAAGGTGAAGAGAGGACACACATACACACACACACACACACACATGCACGCGCATGCACGCCCGCGCGCGCACACACACACACACACACACACACACACACACACACACACATGCATACACACTCCCTCTCTCTCTGTCTCTAATGCACACTCCCCTTCCTCTGTCTAGCCTTCCCACGCTGCATTGCTACTGCAGCGCGAGGCTGGTCTGCTGCTCACGTGGCCTGGGCTTGGGGAGAGAGGGAGTGAAGAGGAGAGAGGGAGAGAGAGAGAGGGAGAGATGGAGAGAAGAGGAGAGAAAGAAGAGAAGAGGAGAGAGAGGGAGAGAAGAGGAGAGAGGGAGAGAGAGAGAGGGAGAGATGGAGAGAAGAGGAGAGAAGAGGAGAGAGGGAGGGAGAGGGAGAGAAGAGGAGAGAGGGAGAGAGGGAGGGAGAGAGGGAGAGATGGAGAGAAGAGGAGAGAAAGGAGAGAGGAGGAGAGAGAGGGAGAGAAGAGGAGAGAGATAGAGAGAAGAGGGGAGAGAGGGAGTGAAGGAGATAAGAGGAGAGAGAGGGAGAGAAGGAGAGAGAGGGAGTGAAGAGGAGAGAGAGGGAGAGAATGAGAGAAAGAAAGAGGGAGAGGCAGAGAGTCAGAGAGAGGAGAGGGGAAGAGAGGGAAAGGGCAAGAGAGAGAGAGGGAGAGAGAGGGAGAGAGAGAGGGAGAGAGAGGGGGGAGAGAGAGGGAGAGAGAGAGGGAGCTGCAGGCAGCCAGGCCATCTGAGCCCTGCTGAGTCAGCGGCCCTGTTCCTGAGCCAGCCTGAATCAGCAGCAGCAGCAGCAGCAGCAGCAGCAGCACCAACCTTCTCTCCTGCAATCCCTCTCCCTTTCTCTCCCTCTCTCTCTCTCGCTCTCCCTCTCCCTCCTACACATACACAGACACACACGCACACATACACACACACAAACACACACACACACACACACACACACACATATATTTCCTTTTCTTTCATACATTCATTTTCTTTATCTCATCCATATTTTTTCTCTATTCTCTGTCCCCAGCTGCAGTGGCTGCACGAGGTGGGCATGGGACTGGGTGTGGAATCAGCACTCAGGTGGGCACACGTGCGCCCTCGTGCCCATGCTCTAGTCCTTCTGGTGCTCTGTGTGATAACCACAACAAGAGCTACCCCAGGGAGGCTTAACCTTTGAGAAACTTGCTCTCTCAGCAGGTCATTACGGAAAGAGAAGCAAAGGAGGTTTCGAGGGGTCTGCAGCTGTCTTAAGGCCCAGATGGACGGCTCATCATGCTGACGTACGTGGCCCCGGCACTTTGACCCACTGATCACAAGTGACAGAGAGGTGAAATATCCTGCCTGCATGGGTTCTTTTGCGCTTGCTCGTGATTTTGGACACTTCCCTTTTTTTGAGACCCAAATCTTCATTCTGACTCATGATTCATTCTGACTCACATCTCCTACATTGCAACTGGCTGATGACTAAACCAGGGAAACATGAAAACGGCGCAAAATCCTTTCCAACTATTTTACCACACATTCACAGCTCTGTGGACCTAAGCTATGATTTAGTTTTTTTTTTTAATCCTCCTGAACTGAGGGCTAAGGAAACCCCACCAAAAGGACACGTCTGGAAAGAGTGGATGATGGTAGCATGCATTCTGATCCTGTGAAATTACCTTTGAATGGATGGGTTTGCCCCCTTCAACGTGGATCTCCACATAATCTGAGGACAATAGATCACTGTAGAGATAAACACAAGGAAACACTTCATTTGGTAACACATCCATGGCCCTTTCACAGCTAGCAAATGCACCAGTTCAATTCAGTTCAATGACATTGTAAAACACTGGTAGGCTCAGCATCAGTAAAGAAGAACTTGACAATTAATATGTCCAGTAGCCACAGAGGCGTCCCACTTCTGTAGAAGATAGCCAGACACAATTTCCAGGAATGAGTGACATTGCGGTGGTTCATTGCACTTATGTTACAGGATTGCGAAAGGTCCTCTTTATTCTCACTTCATTGCAACAAAGCCCATTCCACTCTGGGGAAGTTTACTCACTCTGTCACTCTCAATACACGGCTGGGATTAATCACGATGACTTACTCTAGTACTGATGGTTGGGCTAAGTTTAAAAATCAACACATCTGTCTATTGAAGCACGCAACACTTTGAATGATACAGGCTTGTCTACACGGGACATCAGAGTGATGCTCTCCTCTCACGTACATCTCTCCTGACAGCGGAGATCTAAAGAGATAACACGAGTCCACGGGGAGGGATGATCTCTTGCAGAGGCCTGATTGAGAGGGACAAACTGCATCTGTCAAAGCAAACTGTTGGGCAGAGAGGTCCAACATTCCATCTGGGCAGAGAGCACCGAGTGGAACCTGGAATACTACTGGGATACGCCTCTCCCTTGGGCATAAGTTATGAATTGCCGTGACACTGCAGTCCATTTCTTCCCTGGTCATTTTTAGTGCGTTCTTCGGGGAAGTGTAACCCACTTCTCGTCTTACGAAGGTGACCACAGCGGGATTTCCATCATTTTTTTGCCGGAGACTGCTGACCAAGCGCTCGGGCTCACAGTCTGACTCAGATTGTTTCAAATAAATGGACCAATCTATCACAGCGGCGCGGCCAGCGATAACCTTCCAGCGCGGCTGCAGGGGGAGAGCCTCTGCAGCACCCACTTCACCTTGAGCCGCAGCCATGTCCTCCAGGCTGCCCGCAGCCCTCGCCAGTCTGACTCAGCGCGCCTCGCTGCCTCACGCACGCGCTCGCTCACTCACACACACACACACACACACACACACACACACACACACACACACACACACACACTCACTCACACCGCCTGCTGCCTCTCAACATACTCCACCACCGTACATCTCCCTCTCCCTCTGTTTCTCTCCCTTGTGTCATAATGGCGTATTTCCGTGCCACCTTTGCTGGGGTGAAGGCGAGGCACCTGTGCCGGAGACCCCTGCGTGGAGCTGCGGTGTGGGGGTGTGTGGGGGGGGGGGGGGAGCAGGCGCTCTTCTCTTTGAGGGGGCTTTTGTTGTGGGCAGATTAAAGGGAGCCGGTGGCTGTGATGCTGAATGGGAGAGCTGAATGCAGCTGAGCTGAGCTGAGCGGAGCGCACCCAGCAGTAGCAGTGCAGTGTGTCTGAGAGAGAGAGAGAGAGAGAGAGAGAGAGAGAGAGACTTCTGAGTGGGGGGCTATTTTTAGAACCAGGGATGAGGCAAGGAGGAGAGAGAGTACCACAGTACTCTGAGAGTATGAGAGCATGTGTGTGTGGTGTGTGTGTGTGTGTGTGTGTGTGGGCGTGCGTGCAAGTGTGTGAAAGAGACAGAGGGGGAGAGAGAGAGAGAGAGAGAGACAGAGTGAGTGATGGGGGAAGTGCTGCATTATAGTCAGACGGGTGAGAACAGAGCAGTAAATGTGCGAGTCTTTGGGCGAAGTTCGGCGTGTGGACAGATCTGTGTGCGGGGCGGGGCGAGGAGGGGGCAGCGGGCGGATAAATGGCGGTGCCGAGTGACAGAGGGCAGGGAGGCAGAGACGAAGTGCAATCCTGTCCTCAGCACCAGACCCAGAGGACACCAGATGCCCAAATGCAGCAGAAACGCTGCAACACAAAGGCAAATAAAATGCCCAGCTGCCAGAACCCCCCCATTAAAGCACGCTTCTGCTGCTTTCCCAACACTCTAAAACATCCCAGTAACTGCCGTGACTCCTAATTGCATCATGTTTTACAGGCAAAGAGAAATTTATATGATGGAAAAAACACACCAAACACACCAAACTTAAAACCAGACTAAATCAACACTCCCCTCCCGGGGCAATCGTTAAATAATGAAGCCGTAATAGCTGCCCAACAATAACAATGAATATAATGAAACCGAATGAGTTGACGCTGTAATTTGAAGAGAGGCTCATGCAATATTCAGCGCGCTGGAGTGCAGAGCAGAGCAGGGCTGCACTGGAGAGGCGCTGTACAGGTGCTGCTGGAGCAGCGGTGAGCGGCGTGCTTTAAGTTGTGCCCACTGGCAGGACGCAGCACACTCGGCTATATTTAGATCTGCACTGTCGCAGCTCTGATGCCGTTCACCAGCCAGCCAAAATGTGGAGAGGCGTGCATCAATAGGACAAACACACACACACACCCACCCACATACACAACACACACACACACATGCACACACACACACGTGTGTGTACCCAGCGGGTTTTTTGCTAATCCTGTGTTCTATTACTTGAAGAGGAGGCAGAGAGAGGAGAGCGGTATGTAAGAACAGTCGCTGCTAAAGCATGCCTTTCTCCCAGGCTGGCAGCGGGCCCCGACATACACATCTCTCAACCACCCTTCCGCTTTAACATCTGCAGAGGACTGGATGGCCGTGTGGAAATGGAGAGTGTCCCTCTTGGGATAACCAGTTATAGGCATGTGGGCTTTCTGTTCTGTTAACATCATGAAAGAGCCGGCCTCCATGTTTCCATAAAATAAGTCAGCCGACATATTTCCATGGCCATGCACTGCGGAACATCAATTTCCCTTATGTACAAAATCATGAATATGTCATCTTGCCAACTGCAGCACTCAGTGTGACTGCAGAGCATTATGGCAGTTTTGTCTAGCGGAGACCAAGTTGGCCTCACAATACCCCTCTTTTGCTCACCACCCCTTGTGGATCACTGTGCCTCAACTCATCTACAGACTGCTGCTTGTACTTACCAAGAGACATGCTAGAAGCTTGTGAGGGACTAATGAATTTAATGGGATAAGTGACTCAACAACGACATGGTACAATAAACACATTTTTACTCTAAGAAATCAAAACTTGAACTAATTAAAGGGATTTAGCTGAATGCATGATTCCATGTGCACAATGCATCCAAATGACCTCAAACTGCTCTGGTAACACTCTCTCACCACAATGTGCCAACACTTCACAGTCTCACATCAGAAAAATGAAAAAGATCTGGAGACCACCCAGTTGCATGAGTCATAATGCAATAATATCAATTGCAGTACCACTGTGATCCTCACCACATGTCAAGCTTGTTGCAACACATAAAAGCACTTACTTGTTTAAAGATAAGTCCAGTACAAATCTGGAACCAAAGGCCTCTAACTGAAAACTGGCTTGAGCAAGGTGGACCACCTACATGGGCAAAAAGGTGCACAAAATTGGTATGGAACATTTCAACAATAAAAACAAACTACCTGCAAATCCCCTGACAGATCCAGAGATTCTGGTTGCTATTCCTACTTCATGGGCCAAGACATGGTCATTACCCAGAGGTCTGGCTCCAATATTCAGACTCACATACCACATATTCTACATACAACATCCAATCAGTCACGCATCTCACTCTACCCTTCCTGAACATCACAATCCAAACCATCTCAAAGTCTCCGTTGAAGGGCCTTACCGGACTCTCGCTAACTTGATTCCTGGTGCGAGTGTCCAGGTCATGGTAGGTGCTCTCCGAGTTCTCATTCAGGTAGTAGATTAGGCGGGAGGGGTAGGTGATCACATGCTCTGCTGCGGCGTGGCTAGTGTTCTCCCAGGCTCCCGCTGCTGCTGCAGCTGCCTCCTGCTCCAGCAACAATGACACTGCGTCCCTGGCAACCTCATTCTCCTCAACTCCTGAGAAATCAGCAGAGGGGACAGTCTGTTGTGAGAGTTGGACATTTCTTTGATAAAAAACAGAGGGTATACTTGAACTACTGTGGGATGTCACACTAAATATGATAGGACAATTTGTGACATGACAACACAGTGCTAGTCCTCACAGGATGTATGTCAGATGGCAGTGACAGGAATTCATAATCACAAAATAAGAGGACCACAATTTCTGAAATATATCAAAGCATCATAGCTATGGGAAAACGACACCTGAACGACATTGAAAATGGTTCTGGGTGAATTGCATATCAATCATCATTCACCTGCAATTCATATATTCTAACCTTGCAGAGCATGTCACTGTGTTGTTGCTTTAACATCTCTACAGTTCCAAAAGGGCACATACACCTCTATGAACAAAAGATGCCGGTAAGGAAAGATCCAGGTTCAGCCATCACTTCTGTCACTTCGTAGGCTGTTAAACTGTCCTCAGCATTCATTTTTCAAGGTGCTTGAGCTACATCCTTCCAAACCGCAATAACGACATGGCAAGCTAGGCAAGCTAACGTATATCAACACAACTCTACACTGTATTTCTAGTCTAAGGTATAGTTTGAAAAAGTATAAACTGATGTATTCAATAACATTCAGTACGTACCAAGTGACGCTGACGCTATGGACGGATGGAGCCAGGAAACAAGAAAGCTCACAAGCAGATTTGACAGAAATATCAAATGCATGATTCATAGTTGATGTTTAAAATAGCGTTATGTTAACACGTCAAAGCAATAAATCGCTTGAGGCCCATTATTATGTTTAAGGGAAATTCTTCATCTCCTCAGGGGCAGGGTTGTGTCCTGCAGCAGTCGGCGGGCGGGGACAAATAGAAGGCGGTGGCTATATCCACGCGAAATCACCGTGTTGGCTCCTCCTGATGTGGCATGCGCGCAAGTGTCTCCCTCACGCCCTGCGCACAAAGAGTGAGACTGAGAGAGAGAGAGAGAGAGAGAGAGAGGGTGGACTAGTGTGCTAAGTGACACCACTTGAGATTCCACAAATAAGATTCAATTTATAAGATGAGAAAGGGGGTGGATATGAAACATAAACTTGTGGAATATAAATAACTTGCTTATGATAATATATAATGTGCCTGGAATTTTTTTGCAGCAGACATCATCATCTTGGTGCATACTCATTCCCAATCCTCATTATGGCTTTTAATCCAACTATCTGTTCCTAATATGAAAAAAAAAACATGTGGCATCAGAGGTCCACTATTGCAGAATTATTATCATTTGCCTGCAAGCACACTCACATACATGACGTACAGTAACTACCAGCCCAAAAAGCCCAGCGCAATCCTTCATGGTACAATTGCTCTGCTTTCAGGTCAAAAATATGACTTTATATATGCTTTCACTCTGCCTGATGAAGGTCTAACGACCGAAAGCTAGCACTCAGTAAAGCTTTTTTTGCACAAAGACTTGAAGTGTGCGGATTCTTCTTTAAAATATCCAGGTGAAAAATATGAAACATAATGTAGACAGAGGTCTATACAGTACAACTTTAAGGTATCCATGGGTCAAGAGTCTGAGGACAAGGAACATGTACAGCATTCCTCATTGATCCTGCAGGCAATCTGGCATTACTGTCATTCTCCAGGTGTTCTTGAGTCTGCCTGAGTGCCTGTCTCTGGTCTCCATTTCTAGTGGTCTGGTGCTATTTAGGGGGAAGTTGTTGTGGCATCCTAAATACATTAATTTACTGACTTTATTTGATTTCTGTTCAGATGTTCTTGCAGTCTGTCTTTTCTTTTCTTTTCTTTTTTTTTTTTTGAGATTTATTACCCAACGTAGAGGCATGGTCAGTTTAATGAGTCAACATCCTTAATGACAAATAGCCTTTTTGAACTAAATCAACTACAATATCAATGGGGATATCAATGGTTTGCACATGTTTTGTGAGTTGTGTAGGCCTAGTGTATGGCAAAGTATGGGGAACGTACCAAAACAAATCACTGAAACAAAGTAGTTTGTCCAGAAAACCACATGCATGCTGTATAAAATTCCCCAGTCACATTGGATTATTTGCAGCTTCGAGGAAACAATAAGTCATCAAATTCACAGAGCATCTCCTGTTTCCTCTTAGACTTTCACTCCATCCCAGTCCCTGTGTATGGTTATAAAACAATATGCATCACTGAAATACATTTGCAGAGGGACATTCATGAGGAAATTGCACTTACTGGAGGGAGCAATGCGCCTTCTTCAGTGCAATGAAAACAATGGGTATCAAGATGAATACAAAATTATGACTAGAGTCTCCAAATGACTGTGGAGCAAATTCCGGAGGTGCTAAGCTCTCTGGAACTGACACCAGTACTGGCACTAAAAGACAATTCCAAATGTGTTGGTCAAATCTCAGCATCTTTCATTAAGAGCCTGGGGGTAGGTGCTTTGTAAACACATAGGCTTCCCAGACCTCTGTTTCTTAACAAACTTCTTATAACATCCTCCAAAAAGTTTCCACAAACACAACATTTGCAGGGTACATTTTGCTCTGCAAGAGAGGCACACACAGGGGAAAAGGACTGCATATTAATAAGGCCTGAGGAATTCACTTGTCAGCCTATCATCACACTGGAAGATATTACAAACCACTATTGCGAAATACATAATTGGCTGCAGGCTATTGTTTTAGGAAATGGAGTGACAAGACCCATGACACAACAGCTTGGTGGTAAGACTCGGCTGGCTTTGATCATGGCCACTGGCTCCTGACAACCCAACCCAGAGCGGAGCAGATTCACTCCATAAGATAGGCAGTGCCAGGGACAAAGCAGATTCACTCCATCAGATAGGCAGTGCCGATTCTTCATTCCTACAGCGATCGTGTTGGTGAATGCCAGCCAGCTTATCTGCTGCAGAGCATATGTCTAAGCTGTCTGAATGTCTAGGAAGTGGTGTTGATCTGAAGGAAAAAATAATTGACGGAATACATGTTTTTCCCATTTTTCCTGTTCCCTTCGGATTATTTGCAGTGGGTGGAAAAATTAACAACAGCTTGTTTTAATGTCCATGGCAGTAGGCCTAATGCAGCAAATTGAAGCCATTTCCTGCATGCTTGACTGACAGTAATATCAATTTTCTAGTTTAGGCCTACCCTAGGTCTATGAAGGCTATGCCACATATTGTGAACGTCCCTTAGCTCATCATTAGCCTATTATTTCAAAGGGATGAATCTCTTTTCAGAAGTACAGTATATCAGCTGCACATAAGTTAACAGCTTTGACACAACAGCTGTATTTTCATTTAGTCTAGGCTACTCAATAGGTTTAAAAATCTGTTTTTGGAATGTCAATGGACCTTGGACAGAATTGAGTTGGCTAAAATAACTACTATTTCCATTTACAAAATCGCCATAAATGTTCAGCCTCCGATTTTGTGTTTAATAGCTGACTAAATATAGCCAATGCTAGAGACTAATGGTTTCAGAAAGTTTGAGGTAGGCTATGTTTCAATCCACATCATTGTCGATTGATGAGGTTGTAAGTGTAGCAGAATCCAGGACGATCATTGGTCAGTGTGTTTTGGAAGGGTCTGAAAGATTTCGAATGACCAAAATGTAATTATCTTCCTAGAAGGCCTATCATTTCGTTGCCAATTAATTCGTCTTTACTAAAGACAACCTGTTGTCGGTCACCGCTCCTGTTACCGCTTAGTCTACATCGACTGCATTGTCTTCGCTGCAAAAAACTTGAACACGCCCTAGACCTCCAGTCTATCGGATTACACAGTATAAATCGCGTCAACCGAGAGGAACAGGGGAGAGCAAACATCAACCTCAGGCGACAACACAGAGCGTGATCGACATCTATTTAATGGGCAACATTCATTTGGAATAAGTTCACATCGAAACTAAGATTTAAAAGACGATTATCAACCAGGCTACTTGCTCTTTGGACATTCTGCTGGCAAGACGAGTTCAATTCCCTTGCAAATGCCGATACAGACCAATGATAAAGACTGAAAGGTAGGCTAGAATTCTGTGCAGAATAAGTTCCTCTGTAAGATTTAAGTCTCAGATGCTCGTTCATACTCATATGATGGTGTGGTAGTAGTCCATAGTCTGCTTTAATGATTTGTTGGATTTGTTGTTCTTTGTAGTAGGCTATAAACGCCAAAATCCTTTATCGCTGAAAAATAAACACGTTTTGCAGTTGATTTAGGCCATCAACTTTAGGCACAGACCAAATGTAGACTATATAATACTATTCCAAATATTGCCATGCGAGGGCGAACATCGTATAAACATCAGATAATGCTGCATAACGGTATTTATAGCCTACTGTCCAATACTGTGTTCACAAACTTCACATGTAGCCTAGATCTAACATTTTGAATCTGAATGATTGGTATAGGTTGTCTTAATCCAGATCAGAATCAGCCTTGTCTCTCGGTACTTTTGGAAAGTTGGGAAATGCATTTTTATGCTGGCTGAAGTGATGTTTGAGTAGGGTCAAGCGGCTTTGAGTGACGTAAGATGTTATAACATCTGTTAAGGGTAAAAGGGAGCCCCCCAGAAGATATGCAAGACAGGATATAGAAAGTTGATTTAAAGGCTGTTTCAGTGACCGTGTGCCCCATGCATAAACTGCAGAAAACATCCTGATCAAGCAGTCATTCTCCTCTAAATTTAGAGGGAAAAGGCAGCCTAGTCTAAAAAGCCCCTGAAGTTAGGACAAGGTTCACACCAAAATGAAATTATATTGACTTGCTGTTTTTCGACAGGAAGAAGTCAAGGGAAAGCCTACAAGTAATACAGGTGAAACATAATTTATCTTTCTTTCTTCATAAAACATGTTTTTTTCCACAGCAATGTGATTAATTTCAATCAAATCACTGCAATATGCATTTTCAATATCCTATACAATTGACAGTTAAATACAGTTTTGTGTGTGAACTCATGTCTCTAATATTTGTTTCACAGAGAGTGACAATCATTGTGCAATAATGGATCAAGAATATGAAAAGGACTATGAAAACTACACATATGACTATTTAGAGTATGGCGACATGGATGACTCCAAAGGAAGTTATACACAGAAAGAAACTCTGCATATAATTTCAGTGGTTATTTATAGTATTTCTTTTGTCCTGGGTCTCACTGGGAATGGAATTGTGATATGGGTCACAGGGGTCAAAACCAAGCGGACTGTGAATAGCCTATGGCTCCTGAACCTGGCTGTGGCCGACTTTGTCTTTGTGCTCTTCTTGCCTTTCTCCATCGACTACGTGCTCCGAGATTTCCACTGGCACTTTGGACTGGTCATGTGCAAGCTGAACTCCTTTGTGTCGATGATAAACATGTACGCCAGCGTGTTCTTCCTGATGATCCTCAGCATTGACCGCTACATCTCGCTGGTGCACCTGAGCTGGTCCCAGAACCACCGCACGGTGAGCCGAGCCATGTGGCTCTGTCTGGGGGTGTGGCTGGTGTCGGCCGCCCTCAGCTGTCCAGCGCTCATATTCCGCGACACTATGGAGTATCACGGCCGAGTGGTGTGCTTCAACAACTTCCACGCGCACAACGGGCGTTTGGCGGCCATGACACACATCACACTGGTGGTCTTGCGCACCACGCTGGGCTTTGTACTTCCTTTCAGTGCCATCTGTGTCAGTGGCATCCTGCTCACCGTCAAAGTCCGCCAGTCCACCACTGTCCACGTCTCACGTTTCTCCAAGACCGTGTCCGTGGTCATCCTGGCCTTCTTCTTGTGCTGGATGCCCTTCCACGCGTTCAGTCTCATGGAGCTGACCATGCACTCCTCTCTGCTGCTGCACACAGTGCTAAAGACTGGCTTCCCGTTGGCCACCAGCCTAGCGTTCTTTAACAGCTGTGTCAACCCTGTGTTGTATGTGCTTGTCAGCAAGAAGGTCAGAGACTTGTTGAAACGCTCCTGTCTCGACATCACTAAGAACTCACTGCGAGAGCTCAGCCAGTCAATCTCAGCCACGAAATCGGCTTCCCTGCCAGCCATTAGCTACTCTCCACCCGAGGAGCCCATTGCATCGTCTGTTGTATGATCTGAAGGCCTTTCCACAAAGACGCAGTGTGGAGACTTACAGCAGGCGGTTACAGCCGTTACATGTTTGGGAGACTTTCCTGTTCCACATAGACATTAGCTTGTTTCTATGGGTTTTACTCATGTTTACTTTCTGTGGGATAGTGTGCGTGCCTGTATTTACACTGCACAGAGTGCCAAGTTCTGATGACAACAAAATGCTCGAGGTGGAAAACCAGAGTAAGTAAGAAACCAGCCTTGCCTAAGCTACATCTTGGACACAGGAAAGACACAGGAATTGATTTGAGTGAATACTTATCACCCCCAAATTGACAACATAGTCAAACATCAACAACACTGACTAAACAGTTAGAGTGTGCACACTGTATGCAATGTCACAGTGAAATATCACTATGTTAAAGTGAATTGTTGTTGTTTTGATTTTGATTTGATTTTGTCCCAAAAAAAGTATCAATGATACTGGTGTAATGATTTGCCCAATGATAGTGTTTTGTTGTGTTTAACCAATTTGTAAGTGTAATTATTACTTAATATATCCTAATATACAGTATATTTTACTCTTATGTTGAATTCAATGAACTGAATGTATGTTTTCACAATTTATACAGTATGCCTTATCACTACTGCACCAGATGCTTGTAAATAACAGCAACTTCCCCAAATTGCAGAAAAATTACATCATTGACTATTTGTCCATGTTCTGATAACATAATCTGTGATTTGGATGAAATCCTGCATTTGAGTTACTGCAGCCTATCCACTGGGCCTTTTCATACCCTACTCCACCATCTTCTGGTTGACTTGCAGAAGTATCCTAACCTGCCTGAAACATTTGTTTGCTTGCATCTGGTTCAATAGTCCTTCCAATTTAAATGACTGGTTGATGACTCCAGTGAGCTGCAATATTAGACCATTGTTTCTTTATCTCACAACAGTTATTTGACTGCAGTCTTTAAGATTATGTGAATGCAAATTCTCAGGATGGTTTAATCAAAGTTTTATTTGAATGAAAATGGTTACTTGAAGAATGTCAGTCTATTTCTTTGAAGGCCTGTACTCACGCTAATAAATTCCTGTACATGATGTCTTTCTCTAATTTCTATAACATAAAAATAAAGTCTATAACGCATCAGTTGTGTTTAAATACCTCTGTGTTTAGCCTAATCTACCATACAAGAGACAAATCACTTGAAGTTTTGTCTTTTCTCCTAAACACTAACTCCACACGGATGTGTTCTGAAAACAATGTAGTGTTATGTTGAATGGAGGGGCAGTTATTTCCTGTTATTTTTCAACAGCCGATAAACAGATGTTGGAACGAGAAGTTAGAATCAGATGTTCCACATGCAAGGCCATGAATACTATGCAGCCAACACTTAATGCATCAATTACAGCATATTTGTTGAGCGGGTAAATTATGCCTAGGGCTTTCTTGGTTTCATAATAAAAGATTGATTGACATGGTTTAGGATTAACAAGATGAATAAAAATCAACCTTTATTTAAATGATGTGAGGTTAGCCTATAAAGATGGATTAAATGCCAAATTATTGGTTAATTAAACACCTGTCAAATTAATATTTATTTACCTATTTACATACTTTTGTAATGCAATATTGTATACCTCCAATATTTTATTAGCCTAGATGTGAAACCTTTATTTGATGTGTAGATATAGGCTACAATCAACTGAACTGATTCAAAATGGTCCCCATAATGTATAGGCCTATCTGGAATAGTTGTCACTAGAGCATCTTTGCGAAATATTTAAGGTTTATGAGTCTGAATACAAATATTTGAGTGATTATAACAATATGCTTTAATGAATGTCCCCTCCAACTTAATTCATCTTAAGGCCATTCACGTCATTGCTCTTGTCCCGCTGTCCAGTTGTAGCGTTATCAGGAACTTTCCTTGTGTTCATCACTTCAGCTGATAGCCTACGTCATACATCCGCTGAGTCCTGGATATCGGTACATCCATAAATCAGAGGGTTGCTGTCAAAAATAACAACTGAAGTTTATTTCATTCTTATGCAATGGGGCGTATAACGTCTTTTGGGTAGCACAGTGCGGCGCAGATAATCCTCTTAATTCACCGCTAAGACTGGAAACGAATCGTCGGTGCCAAGTGCTGTTTCACCAAACTGCGACACCGAGTGCACGCCAATATATTGTGGAAATACAAGTGGGCATTCCTACGCAGTCTTCGGAGCAGAAACCACAACTCTCTTTTGATTTAAGAGACGACCACGAGGTATTGGAGCACGAATAGGCAATTAATATCGACAAAAAAACCTTTATACGTAAATATAGCGACGATGTTTTCATTGACTGTTCTGATATTTTTTCCAGCGTCATGCTACGTTTGCCCATCGTGAAGCGCGCGCTGTCTGGTGTGGCACAGGCCAGTGCCAACAATGGTAAGTAGGCCAGATACCATAATTTTTTTGCAGATGAGGGGGTCAGCTCTGAACTGGGATATTGCTGTGCTTCTGTAGATCTGGTGAAACTAGATCTCTGTAGATTTTGACAAACTAAAAGTGTTCTTGTGCCCATATGTGTCCTCACTGAAGGATTAGCTACAGGATTAGCTGTCATGTCCTAAATGGGAATAAGTGACAGTATGCCCAAAAACGTTTAGAAATGACGAATGGTATGGTAATGACATTACATGTGTTATTGAAGGTTAATTTGGCCCTTTCAGTTCGCACAGCTGCTACAGCCACTGCCACTGCCAGTAACCTCATTGAGGTTTTCATTGATGGAAAACCTGTTATGGTTGAACCTGGAACAACAGTACTGCAGGTAACGGAGAGGCACAGTTCATTGTATACTTTGATTAGGCTATGTAGCCTGTGTGCATAGTGCAACCAGAAGCTTAAGGGTCATATAAGGTTTATAAGTAATACAACAACAAAAAAAAAGTTTATGCGAGCTTGTCAAACTTTGATGTTTATCAGGCATGCGAGAAAGTTGGGATGCAGATACCTCGTTTCTGCTATCATGAGCGTCTGTCTGTTGCTGGGAACTGTCGAATGTGCCTGGTGGAAATTGAGAATTCCCCCAAAGTATGTATTACCACGCATATTATGTACATTACAGTTCATTTTCACTCACCACAAACATATGTGTCTTTGTTCTGTCGCCTACCCATTTAGTAGATTGAAGCTTAAGTGCAACTGACTGTGTTACAGCCCGTAGCTGCATGCGCCATGCCTGTCATGAAGGGTTGGAATGTTCTGACCGACTCAGAGAAAACAAGGAAAGCTAGGTAGGCCTGTAGTTCTGTATGAACTCAAGTGGTCCAACTAATTCAGTGAGACCCAGGGTCACATGTTGTTTAAAAGTAAACACTCATAATGCAAACAGTGTGATAACACCATTAACTATGCATGCACTTTTCATATTAACACCCACCCAGCTTTCAAATCAACACCCATGACCCTCATTTCCTAGTACTTTGCATTATGCTTGTGTATTTTAATGTATTTAATTCAGCGTATCAAAAGGCCTGACTGTGATTATAACTTGTTCAGAGAGTAACATCTTTATAACGGTCATTATAATGTAGTTATAGTACATATTTGACAAGAAAACTATACACTGTTAACCCTCTATTGATGATATAATGTATGATGTGAATTTCCTGTACATCATATTATTTTGGTCAACAGAGAAGGTGTGATGGAATTTCTGTTAGCCAACCACCCTCTGGACTGCCCCATCTGTGATCAAGGTGGAGAGTGTGATCTGCAGGTAAACAGAGGCATTGCACCCTTAATTACCCTATGGTCTTCTCTAAGCCTCACCTCTGCCGGGCCCTGTTACGGTGATGAACTTAACAGCTAAACAAATGCACCTCGTATTTAACCATCCACATGTCCCCTAAGCACGCGCTTTATGGTTGTGATTAGCAGACTCCATCTTGAACAGATTGGCTAGATTTACTCTGAACACATCGTTTGTGTTTGTGATAACTACGGTAAGCCTGAGGTGTAAAGTGGGTGCCAGGGCTTGAGGGGTGTGTGAAGTACCTACTGGTCTGTATTAGATTATCATGATGCTATGCAACATGTTTCATATTTTTGTGGTCACTGCAGGATCAATCCATGATGTTTGGTAGTGACAGAAGCCGCTTCACAGAGGGAAAGCGAGCTGTCGAGGACAAGAACATCGGCCCACTTATCAAGACCATCATGACACGTTGTATTCAATGCACCAGATGTGTGAGGTACAAAAGGGCACTGATTTTATTCAGATACCCGTGACTGCATATACATTAAGACTTTCATTATATTTTTTATTTTCAATGTAAAAATAAATGACCTAGCAGAGGTTGCTGGAGATTGAGGAATGGACTCTAGCAGATCAAACTTAACCATTGCCTTTCAGGTTTGCTAGTGAAATAGCAGGTGTAGAAGACCTGGGCACTACAGGAAGAGGCAATGCAATGGAAATTGGAACTTATGTGGAGAAAATGTTCATGTCTGAGCTCTCTGGCAATGTCATTGACATTTGCCCAGTAGGAGCACTGACCTCCAAACCATATGCCTTCACATCTCGCCCTTGGGAAACAAGGTATCTGTGAATGTCATTATGTTATTATTTCACAAGCTGCCATATGGTAAATAGTTTTAATGCTATTTATAGGGGATGTGCGTTGGGCCCAATTAAGGTTGTACTCTCTCTATCCACAGGAAAACAGAATCCATTGACGTATTAGATGCGGTTGGCAGTAACATTGTTCTGAGCACAAGGGGAGGAGAGATCATGAGAGTCTTACCTCGACTTCACGAGGACATCAATGAGGAGTGGATCTCTGATAAGACCAGGCAAGAAAGACATCTGTTACGACACCAGTGGTGGAGAACTAATTCCTTTGTGCTTTTGGCCAAGAGTTATAGAATGTTTGAAAATCTTACTCAAGGTTTGCGTACGATGGCCTGAAAAGGCAGAGGCTCACTCAGCCCATGGTGAAGGATGCGTCTGGACAGCTTGTGACCTCATCATGGGAGGATGCTTTGACCAAAGTGGCAGGAACTGTATGTACCCACATGTTTGCCTTGCTTTTTATGACAATTTCATCTAGAAGCATAGAATAATAAATGTAGCTTTTTTGGGAGATTTTTATTTGAGTTGAATGTGAAGCTTTTGAAATAAAGATTTTAAATAATTTTAACCGTTTTTGAATACTGTAGCTACAAGGATGTAATGGCAATTCAGTTGCTGGTGTTGCTGGCGGCATGGTGGATGCTGAGGCCCTGATCAGTCTCAAGGACCTCCTCAATCGTCTCAACAGTGAGAATCTGTGCACTGAGGAAATCTTCCCCATGGCTGGGGCGGGGTGAGATGAGCCACAAAGCGAGACAATTTAAAGGGAGAGGGTAGGATTAAATCTGGACTGAGAAGGAGTTTGTGCTGTTAACATTGCTATTCTGTCATTTCCATCTTACAGCACAGACCTGCGGTCAAACTACTTGTTGAACACCAGCATCAGTGGGATTGAAGAGGCGGATCTAGTGCTTCTGGTCGGCACCAACCCACGATATGAAGCGCCACTTTTCAACGCTCGCATCAGAAAGGGGTGAAATAAAATAGAATATAGTTGGTGAATTACAAATGTCTTGATTTTCAGAATATTCACTGATACAATGTCCCAATTTCTCCTGTCTGAGGGACCTTCCTAAGTTACTAAGAATATCTAAATGTGTTGTGGTGGTTTTGGTATTTCATAAACCCATGTTCAGAGTGAGAGAAGGATCCACTTCTCTAAGGTAATTGCTGATAACAGTGAAAACTCTGTCCCAGCAGCTTAAGACAGGCATCTCTCCTAGATGCAAATAATTTGCAGGCTTCTTCAAAAACAAACTAACTTGTATAAGGGTGACCATTGATAACATAGGTAATAAGTTTGAAACAGCCACCCAAAACTGTGATTTTTTTAACACTATTATGCAATCTGAGCTCAGCAATTGTCACTCAGACCAGCTCATGATTTACCCTACAGTGAGACCCAGGGTAGTTGTCTTGGTCCTCTGCTTTTTCCCCCGATATGCTTCCATAGGAAACATCATGTCAGCATAGTGTAAACTTCCACAGCTATACAGACAATACCCAATTATCTATTTCTGTGGAGCCAACAAACGCAGATAGCCTTTGCTCCCTTATCACAAGCCTAGCCTCCATGAATCAGTGGATGAGCAACAATTTTTAAAGCTAAATGACGATAAAAAACAGAGGTACTTTTGGTTGGACCAAAATCAAAGCGAGACACCATTCTTCGTAATTGGGAACGTGGCACATCAGCACTTCAAGCGACATAAAGTAAAGTTTCCCAGACAGCTTATCTCCGCCTGAGAAATATTTCCAAAGTGCAGCCTCTTTCAACTCAATATGATGCAGACAAATTAATCCATGCCTTTATCACAAGTAGGTTAGACTACTGCAATGCACGTTTTACCTGTCTCCTAAAAAAGCATAAAGAGAAATGGGAACTCATATAGAACTCTGACTTTTAACTAAGACCAAGAAGAGAGAGTGCATAACCCGTGCGTTCGTTTATTTTCCTATAAAATTGATTTTAAGGTTCTATTGATTACTTACAAATCTTCAGATATCTCTGACATTTGAATATCTTATCAACCACAAAGGGACCTTAGATCTTCCAGTACTAATCTTTTAATTGTGGCCAAACCAAAGCAGAGAAGCTGCTTTTATCCATTATGCACCGAAGTTATGGAACACTATTTTACATTCTTCTGCTGCTGTTACAGGGTCTCATTTTTTACTTAATTCTAAATCTCTTAATTCAGTTTTATTTATTGTTTGTTTGTCTCCGTGTATTATTACTATTCTCTATTGTGTTAAATGCTCCAAATGTAAAGCACTTTGAGCTGCATTCTGTTCATGAAAGGTGCTGTACAAATAAAGCTTATTATTAATAATATTATTATCATATCAACCCTACAGTTGGCTTCACAATGAACTTCAGGTTGCGCTGGTGGGGCGAGAAGTGGACCTGAGCTACACGTACAAGCATCTTGGAGAATCCACCAAAGTGCTGCAAGATATAGCCTCTGGGAAACACCCTTTCAGTAAGGTATACATGGATTATTTCCTCCTTATTGTGAAATGTTTGATGGCTATACTACTGCCCAAGAACCACACTGGTGTCCTTGGTTTTCCTTACACTGTATTTGGTACATTCTCACTTTCCTTCCAGGTTCTTGCCCAAGCAAAGCGCCCAGTCGTGGTGGTTGGCAGTGCTGCTCTACAGAGAGAGGATGGTGCGGCTCTACACGCAGCTGTGTCCACTATTGCTCTGAATGCCCGTGTTAGCAGTGGTGTTGAGGAGAACTGGAAAGTGTTGAATGTACTTCACAGGTAAGTGTTTGAACCATTTAAACAAATACTGGACAATACAGTATTCCAGGGCAAGCATGCTTAATCTTAAAACAATAAAACCCCCAAGGAAGGATTACCGTACAAGAATTATCAAAACTGTGTCAAGGTTTGTCTTTTTTGTTTGACTGAACAGAGTGGCTAGTCAAGTGGCTGCATTGGATCTGGGTTATAAACCAGGAGTAGAGGCTATCAGGCAGAATCCACCAAAGGTTTTATTTCTTCTGGGAGCTGATGCTGGTTGTATAACAAGACAGGACTTACCAAAGGACTGTTTTATCATCTATCAGGGTAAGTATATAGACCATTCAGATCCATACTCAGTGTTACAGCAGATGTCTGTTTATCAGACTGTGTTCTAACAAAAACTACCGCTTACAGCAGTCCAAAGAAATAACAGATAAGAACAGCATGAGTTGCTTTATGAACTAACTGAATTGCATTTCCATAACTAACCAAATACTTAATCAATAATGGAAGTGAGCAAGTTAAATTCCTCATGCTAAGATATATTGTGGAATTGTAAGAGAACTTTTTGTTAATCTAAAATAGGGCATCATGGCGATGTTGGCGCAATTATGGCAGATGTGATTCTACCTGGGGCGGCATACACTGAAAAGTGTGGCACCTATGTCAACACTGAAGGTAGAGCACAGCAGACTCATGTGGCGGTTACAGCTCCTGGCATGGCAAGGGAGGACTGGAGAGTTATTCGGGCCATCTCAGAGGTGAGACATTCCACCTGATGAAAGAAGAATGTCTATTATATTTTCATGATTAACTTCAATGCTTTTTATTTTCCTACCTGTCACAAATAGCTGGCGGGTGCGACCCTGCCGTATGATACATTAGATGAGGTGCGCGACAGGCTCGCTGAAGTGGCACCAAACCTGGTTCGATATGATGATGTGCAAGAGGCAAACTATTTCAAACAAGCCAATGAACTTTCAAAGGTACTATTTACCATTATCCATACATGTCATGTTTCATCAAATACATTCAGCAGTAAACATGGAATGAGACAAAGACAAACATACAAACGTTTTGGCAGTATTACTGCTCATTACAGTTTATGGTAATGTCCATGCATTTAAACTCTTTTTTCCCCCTTTCACTGTCTGCCAGACCATAAATCAAACCCTGCTCTCAGATCCCTTGATTCCTCCACTGCTCACAGTGAAGGATTTTTACATGACAGGTTTGTTTGTGTTTTGTTTACTCTGGTTTCCGTTCTTTTGGTTTTTTTTGTCAGTGAATGACAATGCCCTGACATCTGTTTGTCATCCTCAGACTCCATCAGCAGAGCTTCTCAAACAATGGCCAAATGTGTGAAGGCAGTGGCAGAGGGAGCAGAAGCAGTGGACGAACCCAATGTTATATGCTAACGTGTTCTCTGCATTTTATTTAATCTCTCAGTACAGGAGAATGTCTTATGCTCACAACGCACAATACAGAGTTAAATAGAAATGTTATGCTGTAGCCAACAAATCAAGTCAAGTCAACAACCTGCAAATTACTCCAGATGCATTTCCTAAACTGATCATGTATGGTCCATTTGTTTTGGGTGCAAAAATGTAAAAAGTGAACTCAATATCTATGAAATAGTTTTGTCTATTTTAAATGTAATAATAAATTATAGGGTACTATACAAATCTCTAAGTTTTGTTTGTGAATGTAAGAGGAAATATTATTTGATTAGATTGTATTGAGATATAGCACAAAAGTACCAGCATGTAGGGGCATTTTAAACAGAGACTTGCTTAAATCATTTTAAAGTTGCTCTATTAATGAAAGTATTTGTGATATTTTGTGTCTATTTTTTTCCCTTCAAATCTCATTGCAGTCGTCATATATTTCCACACTGAAGGACTGTCAGTGCAAATTGAAAATAGCCCTGTCGTGTGCAAAATATCCCATGTCGTAGGCCCCTACCTACTGTTTGATGACCGTGGGGAAACTAGAATCAACAGTTGCTCGGAGGAAAGACCAGATTTATGTAATGAGCGTTGGTGGTGGTACAATTAAGCTTCATCCCCTCTGTCAGGGAACACAATGGTGCTCAGCAACTCCATATTACACAACCCCACACTACAATAACAAATACTATACATGACTATGATTAGTTTCACTACTAGGCTACTAAGAATTCACATCTCATGTCGGTCTCACTGTAATAGAGACTTGAATTTCCAATATGGTAGATAAAGTTGTTGTTCAGCAGTAGGCTGTTGTCATGTCCCCGCAGTGCCGATAGTGGTGCTGTGAGGAGACTCCACCGTGGACTGAACTAATACCACAGCAGCTTTTAACGGCTAAAGTGTGCTGTGGGTAAACATCGTTTAAATGTAGTAATTTTATCTCAAATTATTCACGTATAGGAAACGGATCAATTACCAAAACATACCGAGTATCGACCCCAATCTGGTAGCCATAGCCGACTGTGTTAGGTAAGTCTACAGGCAAATCGAAGCGAATACCCTACTCAGCCTATACCAACGAAAGGTAAGCTTCCCCTTTTGCAGCCATGGGCTTAATTTCTGCGGTATCCCAGCTTTGAGCTAGGAGGACAGTGAGTTACTACTCGAGGCCCCAGTCTCGCGTATGTTTAGGCCCTGGCTTCAGACGTGCGCTGACATTTATTAACGTTATACATTATAGAGAAGTACAACTGCTACACACTTATCGATTTCTGTACATGGGAAAACACAGACGGATTATTCTGTGTTTTCGGTATTAATAATTGAGATAAGGTGACGACTTCGCTGGCTAGCTAGCTATATTTAGCAATGTTTTGTTTTGGAGGCCTGTTTTGGTAGGCCCCTTGCGCCTCTTAACTAGCTCGCTAACATTAACGTTACATAGCCTTTGTTTGTATCACTCATCAAATCAATGATGTTTGTTATTACATTAAATGCACCTTTATAAAAATTAAGGTTTATCCTTGCAGTTTGATCAGAAGTGACGTGCAAAGTGCCCTATGTAATGAGCAGATGAAAGTAATGTGTCCGTTTCCTGGGCTAGAGTCTCTTATCGCTAGCAATGTTTTTAGCTTTGATGTGGCTAACGAGTTTGATAGATTAACAGTACTATAACTAGCCAGCTAGGATTATTATAGCTATTTTATTTTCTATTTTAGATTGGTTATGTAATCGCTGGCTATGAGCTTGAGAGATACGTTTGCATCAGTGGAACTGTTACAGTATCTGACAGGTGTTCCGTCATATAAACGTTGCTCTGTATGTTTTTTTCCCACGATTGCTAGCTTGCTAGTGGACTTGTTCGCTAACCAGTTCTGCTGGTTTCAGTAGACTAGCTGCTAAGTTACCCATGTTAGCTTGAGCTACTATTGTTTTGGTTTAAGGCCAGTGCATTTATCCTATTAAAAATATATGGCTCGGGTAACCAAGTCTGTATGTAGGATAAGGAACAACAGTTTAAGTTATCAACTTATTAGGTGTTGTTGGGTTGGTTGTTATAACCTTCTAATGTCAGCTGACTGCTTTGCTTATTTAAAGTAACGTGAACGTTAGGAAATATGACAGCAAGCTTACGTTCTTGTTCAAGGATAAGTTGTAAAACCTGTATTCAATTTTCGTTATGTCGTTTTTTCGCTGGTTTGTTGCAAAAGATGACCTCAAGAAACGTTGTTTGAGTATTTGTCAGTCCTCATGTTAACAATCTATAACGTAAACGTTACATGCCGATGATTCATGCTTGATTTCCCCTCAAACATCAGGGATCTAGTAGCTCAGGTCCTTGCGTTGTGAAAGTCATGTCTGCTGCTCTGCTTATTTGATCTTAGAACGTTTGTTGCCCCCTCTTCAGGTGATAGGCCTGTAACATTGACTGTTGGCTTAATATCGTGTGTGTGTGTGTGTGTGTGTGTGTGTGTGTGTGTGTGTGTGTGTGTGTGTGTGTGTGTGTGTGTGTGTGTGTGTGTGTGTGTGTGTGTGTGTAGGTCTGGGAAAAAATATGAATGCAATTGGTGCTTGCCCCACCTCCTTTTTCGGTTTATCTAGAGTCTCATAAGTTTATTGTGGGACCGCTAGTGGGTAAGAGGTATGTTGAAAATGAAATTTGGGTGTAACAAGTGGGCAAGTGGATTTCAAAAGAACTCTCTTCACTAAAACCAGCCTAATCCACCTCTTCTGCATTGTGCTTCTGCGCTATGATAAAGATGCCCATCGCTTTTGTGATCGGTTCAGGTTGATTAACATTTCAGGAGAGTCTATGATGGATCAGCAAAACATGATTGTATTTGAAATAGCGATCAAACCGTTGATCTCAAATGAACACCCCTGCTTAATGGTGCCGTGTCAACATTTGTGATCGGTCATTGTTAGGGGGAAACATGTTGGAAATGCTGACAGGCTGACTTCTCATGATGTTAATCTTACTGCTTTTCTATGGCCTCCTTCATCAGCTGATGTTCTCAAGGACAAGAGTCACGTGATGTATGAGGGCAAACACATACACTTCTCGGAGGTGGACAATAAGCCATTGTGCTCGTACAGCCCCAAGCTCTGCAAGCAGCGCAGACTCAACGGCTATGCCTTCTGCATCCGGCACGTTCTAGAGGACAAGACCGCTCCCTTCAAGCAATGTGAATATGTGGCTAAGTACAACAGCCAGCGATGCACCAACCCCATCCCCAAATCTGAGGACCGCAGGTAAGAGGCCCCATCCTCCAAACCAATGAGACCAATGTTATTTAGTATACTTTAGCTTGGAGGAGGCTGAGGTCACTGCATTATGTTCTTTCTTGCCTTTCTAAGTTTTTGTTTTGTTCCTTTCACAGATACTGTAACAGCCACCTGCAGGTGCTGGGCTTCATCCCCAAGAAGGAGCGCAAGAAGAAGCATGACGCGCTGGAGGAGATGCGTGGGCGGTCGCACCTGGACTCGGTGGCCCTCAATATCACCGTGCCCTCGCTGGCGCTGAAGGCCTCCAACGGCCTGGACGAGTTGCCGCCCTCGCTGCCGTGTTCGCGCCTGCTGCCCCTGCCCGACGGGGAGCACCTGGACCCGTTCGCCTTCTACGAGGAGGACGCGGAGGCGGAGGAAGGCACGCTGCGCAAGGGCTCCTCGGTCAGGAAGAAGCCGCAGAGTCGGCTGGTGCTCAGCCAGAGACTGCCTCCGCCGCCGCCGCCGCCGCCGCCACCACCGCTGCCACGCGACACCGACCTCCTCAAGCCTCGCTCCGAGCACTTTAGCCCTTCGGCTGCGCGCCCCGGCCCTCACCCTTCCTCCCCCCTGTGCGCCCAGCTTCCCCTCCAGCACAGCGGACTCCTCCGGCTGCCCAAGCACTCTGGCAGCCTGCCCCCTTACTCCCGCCAGGGCTCGCAGCAGGGTTTATTATGCAAGCCAGCACCACCTCACACTGGCCCCCCACTGCCTCCTGGGCTGGCCCCCGGCGGCGCCGCGCCCGGTCCGGGGCAGCCGTCTGGCTCCTCCCTCAGCAGGAAAGGCCTGCTCACTGCCACGCCTTTGCTGTCCGGCACGCTGGACTCGGTGCAGCGCCACCTGGTGGCAATGCGGCCCGCTTCCTTCTCGCCGCCCCCGGCCTGCCTGCAGAGGCTCAAGCACTTGGTGCAGCTGTGCTCCAACAGGCAAGAGGAACACGGGGATCTCTTCCCTCATCTAGGTGCGCTGACCTCCAGCTTTCAACACCATACAATTTCACACACGGCAGAGGCAGGGACCCTAACCACCCTAACTGTAGCACATTTTCCACAGAGGCGTAAACGTAGAGTCACTGACGGAAGTTGCACTTTTAGTACCTTATTGTCATCACTTCCATCTTTGATTTATTAGTAGGGATGTGCTTTATGACAGTGTAGTTGTCGGGGGAGAAAAGAGCAGTAGCAGTTAATAAGGTCTATAAAAGTATAGTCCGGCTCTGATTGACTGTGGAACATTACAAGTGTCTGTCAGTCTGATGTTGCATGGGAGCCAGAAAAAGGAATATAAATAGGTTGGTGGTAGATCCATGGCATTACTTTGGAGGTAGATGGGCCACAAGGTGGTGTAGAATGGTGGTGATATTGTCGTGACTTTGTGTAGTAGTACATCATGTTATGCTTCATGGTGAGCTGAAAAGGAAAGGCTAGATCAGTCCATGTGAAGTCAGGGTGCATACTTGAGTCCAGACTTGACTGACAGGATCGTAAAATATGAGTCTGGGGAATATTGACCACTTTTCCATTGAGTCAGTGGCATGCCACAGAAGCGCCCATTATAGAGCAGCTGAGTACCCACAGCAATGCGTTCCAGTACTCAACACATATTTTGCATCCCTCCTAACCAGATGCATTTGGCCAATGGGTTCATCTGTCCGCACAAGGAATGCGATGATAGACTTTTATTATTTACATCACAAGACTATGATGATTTTTATTAAAGTCATTACCACAATGTCAACATGTCAAAAAGAGCCCATTTTTATGTTCTCAATATGTTGAATTAGCACTCATTGCATTGGAACGCTACCTGATGATTAGCCATGTTCCTTTGGAGTTCAGAGAATGTTCTCAAACAGTCATTTAAAGTCAAATGAACAGAATGCAATTTAGACACTTCCTTTAGGGGTATGATTATCAGACAGGTTTGAATGTTAGACTATATTCTGAGTGTCACAACACCGCACATTGTAAATAAATAATGTTATAATTGTGGGGAATGTCCTATACATGGACATTGCAATGAAACATTGAGATAATGTGGAAATTACATGCCTGATTGCAGAGCAATGAATATATCTACTCTCTGTTTACAGGGTTGGACTGGTCTGAAGACAGTGGGGAGGAGGACTATGAAGACTTTGAAACACTTTCACCTTCCCAATTCTCTGGGAGATCACAGGAAGGATCCATGCAAGACCAGTAAGTTGCAGTGGAGATAGGCAAGTGGATGTTGTTTTCTTGCCAGTAGGATGAGGAAGTTACAGAACACTCATAGATCATTGAAATGTATTAAAGTGGCTGTGACACGGAGTTCAGGGTCGATGCCAAGGTTCAGAAGAAGGTCTGTAGTTTATTAATAGAAATGAGTTAATGGAAAATAATACTCTTTTCATTTCATGTGTAAAGCGGTATGAAGCTGTTTGCTGAAGGGGGAATAGGTCAGGAATGTACAGTCTTGCCTGTGTGTGTGTTGGGGTAAAGTTGATGTGAGGAGAGCCCCTCAGTAACCCTGCGCTGCCCCCTAGCTCTCTGGAGGACACGAGTAGCTCCAGGAGGGTCCGGCTGGCCCGCCTCTGCGCCCTCCTGCAGGACAAGTACAAGCACCTGTGCCGGCAGGAGAGGGCCGCCACACGCCAGAAGAGACACCGATATGCCTTCCGCAAAGCCCTGCTGCACGCCGCCGCCAAGGACCCCGACTGCACGGCGGAGCTCATCCAGGCGCTCTGCAAGATCTCGCGATCCTCCTCAAGGTGAGGCGGCCGGCCGGCCACGGCCCACACCGCTGCTCCGTCCAGTCGGTGTCCAGCTCGCTTTTCTCTCGATATCTTCTCCTGTCTTTCTGTCTGGGGTGCTGTGCGGGGACTTACGTTCTGCTGTGCTTCTCCTCAGTGCAAAGCAGGTGCGACTGGGCGTCCCAGAGACCACTGGGCTCTGCACGGGCAGCACCAAGAGCCAGGCCTGCAGAAACAGAGCCCTGCCCTTCACCCAACACTGCTTCCAACGTATCCTTCCGCCACAGCTCCTGTGCTCCTACCCAGGCACCTGGGTCATAACACACTCTTTGCATATTGAACACAATGTGAATCTCAGCTGGATAACCTGTGATCTAGGAGAGGAAGTGGTGAAGGGAGTGGGAATGTGGATGTTGGTATCTCATGTCAGTCACTGAATGGACCGTCCGGTGGCAGCGCTCCGCCAGATGCGGTCACTGCGATGGGCCCGGTGTCCTCTGTGTTTCCTTTAACGTGCGTTTGTCCAGACATCCTGCTGAACCGCTCCCAGCAGCTCTTCTCCAGCTGCACGGCCAAGTTTGCTGATGGACAGCAGTGCTCCATCCCCGTCTTTGACATCACGCACCAGACCCCGCTGTGCGAGGAACACGCCAAAAAAATGGTGAGTCTCCGCAGAGAAGAAGGCGCCATCTGCAGCCGCTAATGGCCCTTGGACGCATCAGAGACCTCACTCAAGAGACCTGAATCCATGATACTCTTCAGGGCTCCTCTTTGTAGTTCATTTAGTTGTGGAAAGCCGATCTTGCTTAGAGTCGATTCTTCATTCAGTCAGTGACGAAGTCAGTCATGTACATTGTAGGTAATGTAATACAAGACTTGCTGGGCTCTGATATTGTAAGCACTGTATGGTCAAGCAGGTTTTCACCATCTGTGCTGTGTGTGTGTTGTGGCAGGACAACTTCCTGCGTGGGGATGGCAACAGGAGACAGCTGCAGCAGCAGCAGCAGCAACAGCAGCAGCAGCATCTGCACCATCAGCAGCAGCAGCAGCACCACCTCCTCCATCAGCACCAGCACCAACGCAAGCCGCGCAAGAAGACCAAGCCGCCGGCGCTCACCAAGAAACACAAGAAGAAGCGGCGGAGAGGGCCGCGCCGGCCGCAGAAGCCCATCCCGCCCGCGCTGCCCCAGGGCAACCTGGCCATGCCCTCCAGCCTGGCGCTGCCCACCAACGCTGCCAGTGTCAGGTCAGACACCCACGCGCTGTCCTGCACTTTCTTGTTGATGATTATGTTCATGGCTTTATCAGTGGAACGTGGTGCTTTGCCCGTTGGCCTTGTGCGGTGGCCTTGTTCGGTATCCACTGCGGCTGATGGCTTTTCCTCAGGATGTGCTCTTATTGTAGTGTTGTCACTGGAGGAAGTTGACCATATCTGTCCTTGGCAGCAGGAGTCTTTCGACGCCGGAGCTGAGCACGGACGAGCTTCCTGACGACATCACCAATGACATAGCGGACATTCCAAACGACCTCGAACTGAACCAGGAGGATTTCTCGGACGTGTTGCCACGGCTTCCTGACGACCTGCAGGACTTTGACCTGTTTGAAGGTATGCACTCAAATATTTGCCAGTTCATACGAGTTTATAACTCCTCTCCTGAGTGTAATTGTACAGTAGTTACTTTGGTGAACAGCAGAGCTCACGTGTGTGTGTGTGCGCTTGCGTGTGTGCGTGTGTGCGTGTGTGCGTGTGTGCGTGTGTGCGTGTGTGCGTGTGTGTGTGCGTGCGTGCGTGTGTGTGTGTGTGTGTGTGTGTGTGTGTGTGTGTGTGTGTGTGTGTGTGTGTGTGTGTGTGTGTGTGTGTGTGTGTGTGTGTGTGTGTGTGTGTGTGTGTGTGTGTGTGTGTGTGCGTGTGTGCGTGTGCGTGTGTGTAGGTAAAAATGGGGAGTTGCTGCCCACCACTGAGGAGGCGGAGGAGCTGGTGCGGGCGCTGCAGGCCATGGGCTCCTACCCGGACTCGCTGGCGTGCCTCTCCTCCATGGGCGAGCTGGCGCCAGGCGTGCCCTCGGGCAGCATGGGCGACCTGCTCAACGGCCGCCTGCCCGCCGAGAACTTCACCAGCCTCGAGCTGGAGGAGAACCTGCTGCACTCGGCCGACGCCCACTTCCCGCCCTCGCCCTCGCCGCCGCCTGCGCCCGCCTCGCGCCAGGCTCCCGTGCCCGCCGCCCCCTCGGCCCCCAGCCTGACCCCCGCCCCCCAGACGCCCAGCGAGCCCCAGAGGACGTTCCCGCGGCCCGCCGCTCCGCCCCACGCGCTGGCCAAGGCCGAGCCGGCCTGCTCCTCGCCCTCCGCCGGGCCCTTCAGCAGCAGCGAGCACGTGCCCTCCCCCTACAGCGAGCACATGGCCTCGCCCCACGCCGGCCACTTCCAGGCCGACTCGCCGCTGCTCCTGGAGGTGCCGCTGAGCGGGGTGCCCGGCCCGCCGCGGCCGCCCTGGAACCACCTGCCCCTCTCTCTGGCCGACGCCTCGCCGTACGGCAGCCTGATGGGGCCGGAGGGGCACCTGCTGTCCACCTCTCTGTCCACGCCGCCCTCCACCGCGCACCAGGCGGCCCTGCAGCCCACGGCGGCCCTGTCGGCGCTGCCCCAGGGGGGTCTGACGGGGCTGGGCTCGCCCCCCGCGCCGGCCGCCTCCACCACCGCCTCGTCCTCGTCCCCCCCCTCGTCCTCCCCGACGCGGGAGCTCCTGGGCGCGGCGCAGGCCAAGCAGCAGCTACCGCAGTTCAGTGCCGCCTTCGGCCACCAGCTGGCCTCCTCCCACAGCGGCATCCCCAAGGATGTGCAGCCCAGCCACAGCTCCACAGCGCCCCCTACGGGCTTCACCATCGCCAGTGCCACGGCTGCAAGTGCCAACAGCGCCACTCCCCCCTTCCCGCACAGTAACTGAGAAGTGGTGGGAGAGCGAGAGTGACAGAAAGAGCGAATGTGGATTGGTGTGAATGCATGTATGTGTGAGTGAATGAGTGTGTGTGTGTGTGTGTGTGTGTGTGTGTGTGTTGGTGTGTGTGTAGTATGTTTGTCTGGTCGCTGCACATCAGCTAAGCAGTGGACTCCGTTCACTCAGCAACTCAACTCATCTCAGACTCAAGTCAGAGAAATCAAGCAACATTGTTTCTGCTATTTTATTTGGTACATGCCGCAAGAGTGGATCAACGGTGGCCTGTTTGTTAAGTGTTTTAATTCAAATCTTGCCATGACTAAAAGACTGCCTCAGCCCCGCTGCAGAGGCCATTCAATGGGGTGCTCGTGCAGCCTTGGGTCCCTCTCCTCCAGCTCCTCCAGGGGAGTGGGGTCGGGTGGGTGTCCGTGACAGTGTGCTGCTCAGGGGAGCCACAGGCAGGACGCACCCCCTCCAAGGACCCGCAATTCCAGAGGTAGTGACACGGAGGGACAGTGCTACAGAATTCAATGACGAAACAACACCTCAATCAGCAGTCTAGTCTTAGTTGTTCCAGTGGAGCCCTGTCTCAGAGCTGTAATCATATCCTTCCTCATTTACAAGATCAGCATATTCCTTTAATCTGCCCTTTATATATACACACACACACACACACACACACACACACACACACACACACTCTCTCTCTTACACACTTACACGCTTATTCACTCACTCACACACAATCTCGTGGCTCTACTGACCCCTACAGAAACATGCCAGTATGAATGTCAGGGCCTGCTTCAATTGAAACAAAAATATAATCCCATCATGAAGGACGTTTCCTGACCAGCTTGACAGACAGCAGAAAATTGCCAAAATTATTTTAAATGGTTGTTTTTTTAAGCTACTGTGTATATATATATATTTAATCTTTAACCGGTTTATGCAGAAACTCAGAGTTTTATGTGGATCATAGATGCCTCATCAGTGGCCTAGTAAACACATGGAGGTAAACCTGGTTACTCAAAGCAATAAAACACATTGGCGTACTCACCTCACAGTATTGTGATGTATATCCTAACAATCTGCATTTTCTCCCTTTGTGCTCCCTGAATTGCTTTCCAGTTGTGGACCAGCATGTTATGGGGAAATGTTTTCTCATAAAATGTGAAATTAAGGCTGAACTGTTCTTTGTCAGATGTGGTTGTTAAGGTCCACGAGTATTCAAGCCAGAGAGAAAAATGGGTGTCGTATAGAGACAGTGTGACTACCACAAAAATTATTGCAAAATTTTAAATGTATCCAGTTTCACACAGAATCCAACTACTTAGTTGGCATCAGGTATACAGGTATCTTTTCACAGTTAATGCATGCTGGTATGAAGGGTAGTGTAGGAACAGCCGAGGAGCCCCCTAGCCTGTGTGGTGGTGGTGGTGGTGGTGGAAGGGGAGCTGGTGCAGTTTGGATGGAGCAGTGGCAGGTGCTGAAAGGGCTGTTGTATTGGGTCACACAGCAGAATTTCCTGCATCAGGACATCAGTGATGCAGCAGTGTGGTAGAGGGGTGGAGGGCCCTGTCCGACCCCTTACTGCCTTCATGCTCTTAGTTGCCTGGCGCTTTGCACTGGAGAACAAGGAAACTCTTTACAAATGGTCCCGGAATGCTTCTAATTGTATAACAGTAAGTTTGTAGTCATTGGTATAGCTTTAGAAACTGAACGATAATCACATGGGCATATATAGTTAAGTATTCTATATTCATAGGTTAGCAGACTATGGGCTTGGGATGGTGACGTGCCATGAGTGGCAGTGGACTGAAGATGAGGTTTAAAAAGAAAAACAACAAAAAAATGTATCTTTGTTGTCGTTTGCAAGATAACTTAATGGAGCTTGTGTTTTGTGTACTTTTAATGGCTATCAAAATACTTGTGGTTTGTTATCCGATGATGTTTGTGTATGCCCATTTATTTAAGATGATCAATGACTATGATGTATGGCAGTACTTTTGATAGCTATTAAACTCTGGCAAGCAGCCACTTTTGAAAGACTGGATCTTGCATGGGTGCAAAACTACAAGTTTTATTCATTGTGACTTAACTAGGTAGCTTGTGCCCAAAGAGAACGATTGAGACGTGACTTCTAATGCAGCGAGCTCTTAGTGCACTGGTTCTTCACACAACACAACTGACAGAAGTATTCTTCATACTTTGTATCAATACTCATTGCCTGGAGACGCTCAAAACACCGTAACTGACAGGCCAGCTAGGCAGAAATGAAGGTTTTCCCGCTGTAGAAGAGCCCGTTTAGAGCCGCTCACGACGCTGTTTCTCATGCGCTCCATTGACGCAGAGCACAGCCCAAATGAATCCCACGTCAGGCCACACTGCACTCCCTCACATGACCTCTGACCTCTGGAGGTCCAAAGACATGACATGAGCCCACATCCAGAATAGTGACACCTCTGCTTTGTTCATGTCTTGTTTCCCCATGGCTGCCTGTCTCCTACATACCCATGGCCTGGGGTTCACACAGGATGGCATATGACTTTTGCACCAGAGACCTGATACTGCTGTGTTCACAAACGCATGAAAAGTAGATTAATTGCACATTGAGGGGGGAAACTGACCAACCCTCTTAAAAGAAAGTCTTCAGGGCTCTGTAGGCACTCATAACTGCTTGAAATCTGAGAGATGGCTGACAAATTCCTATACTCATTGAATGTACTGTATTACTGTTTTTAAAAATGATAGGAGCTAGTCACCTTTGGTTATTGATCCTTGTTTAATTTGTCTAAGGTATTTTTTGTATACAAAAGTTTACATTTTTATGTATATTTTTCTTGTGTACAAAATTATGTAATATGTGTACAAACATTGTATGTAATATCTGTATATAGTGTGATAAAATCTGATGTTTCTTTTTGATGTACAAATAAATCTTGCTGTGAGGAATATGCTATTAGTTTAGCTATGATGTTTTTTAAACTCAAATTATTATCTAAGAACTGGCACAAACACTAACAAAAATGAATCCAATCAACACAAAACAACAATGTAGCCTATGACAGCTCAACTCCTTGGGCAATCTTCTTACCCACCAGTTTCCTCAGATGAACTCAGAGAAAGGTTGATGCCAGTATTAAGGATGCAGCCATTGCATTTAATGCATTAGACAAGGAAAACATTAAAATATAAGTATAGGATATAATACGATGTAATTTACAGTATGGAAGTACAAAATCATAAGCTTCCACAGATTTTTATTCCTCAACAGACACCAAACTTCAGATGCTTTCACTGATTAAAGGCACACTTTTCAAAGTAGATCAATGCAACAGTAAACAGGCTGCTAAGAAATGAAGTAGGCAGACCATCTCTTACGAATTTCAGTTCTTTTATTTTTCTTAAATCACTTGAAAGCTTAAAAGGATTTCAACACTCTGGAGTTTGAAAGACGAGAGCAAGGATTATATACAGGAGGACTATAAACAGTCAGCCGGGTTACAGAAAATGGAACTCATGATAAGCATCCCATTAACATGAAGTTGAATATCAGATTATATTATCATACAGTAGAACACTGCTATTCTTAGTTACAAAAATACTGGATTTACTTTTCGATTTGTTCAATATAATATAGCCTACCAGTGCTGAAAATGTCCTGATGAGCTGAATCATTTATTGCCTTACTCACAAAAGGTACAGTAGCAATCATTTAAGACATGAGAACATAATATGCCTCAAGTACCACTCTTTTCTCAAGTCCTTAAAACATCTGACAAAGTGCAACACATTAATAACCCAACTGGACAGTCCCACAAGGTGCAAATAACACGGAAATGTAATCTAGGAGACACGGGAGAGGATTTCAGACATGGCACTTTTTTGTCACAAAATAATAATAATAATAAAAAAACACAAGTAGGATAAAGAGAGGAAGGGGATCTCTCCATAAAGAACAGAGAACTCGCGGAGTACAGTAGGAATGTAGGAATGAGCATATAAACATGTTGTTCACACGTGCCGTGTGTGAGACCAGACAGCCTCCTTTCAGACCTCATTTGGCGATAACATTTCAAGTTTGACAATATGCCTCACACATAGAGCCTATTCATACCAACAAAAGCATCTGCTCTGAAACATCTAGCAGATAGAAAACTTCTAAAAACAGTATGCTATGGCAACTACTATTTACTGTCACTATACCCTGTAAAATAGTAAGTAAAACTGACAAGGACAGCATAAAAAAACAAAAAACAGGTAGCCCAACAAAACATAATTTCGCTAAAATAACGCATTCACTTAAGCATCACCAAACCGTTTTGATCTGTTATTGCTGCATACACATCTTGATGGCTATGGGCTGAGAGCCGGTTGGCTCAAATCTGTCGAAGCTTGAAGAGTTGATTCTAATGGCATCCCACTCGGTAGCTGAGATGCTAAGGCAGACATTTTCAGGATATGACCAGCAGTCTCACCACTAATCCTGCAGTATGCTACAACACATACCTCTAACACAGGCTCTTCAGATTACACATTCATCTGAAAAACCACTGCAAGCAAACTGTGGCAGGGAAAAGTGCACGGTTAAACCAAAACATGGCTTCTTTCTTGCCATCTTTTTCCTAATGCCTACAGATACTCAAGGTCAATCAAGTGTCTCATGTGTAGGTTATTACCTCCGACAGGGAGGCTATGTTCTCAGTGCCATTTTTCATTTGTTTGTCTGTAAGCAGGATGAAGCAAAAATTACTGGCCCGATTTCCATGATGGAAAGATGTCGCATTGTCCAAGGAAGAAGCCATTACATTTTGGAGCAGGTGAAAACCATAGGGAGAATTCCATGATCACTTTAGTCAACATTGCAGCGAGATGAGGCTTTTGGCCTTGGCAGAGATCAGTGCTCTCCGAGTGCCCTTCTATATTTTTCAGGAAAATGTCTCAATTTCTAAACGTCATTTTTACAGATTCACACAAAAGGAAACAGAAGTAACCGGCAATGTTTATGTCCCATCTTTAGTTAACTGGGTAGACGTCATTGCACACAGCGCAGCTGTACACTTGAATCCATCCTCATGTATTATCACTATGGCTAGCTTTTCTATAAGGCAATAATTCTCTGGGTGCAATTCAAAAGCGCTGGTCCTCTCCTCAACATCACTACTGTGCTTCTCGGGAAGACTCGTGTCCGTTGAGGCTGGCGCTGCCTCCGCAGCATGACCAGGATGGACTCTCCAGACCCGAGTGACCTCAGCAGAAGTCTGGTACGCTGAGAGGGGGGGTTACCGAGTTCACACGCTCACTCAAAAGTGGCCATCAGGAGTGTGTGGGAGTGTGCGCTCAGTCAGCCTGAAGTGGCTCGGACAGATTGTGATCCTGATTCTCGCCTCTATGCCTTAATCTTACTTTATAATTTATATATATGGCATAGGTCGCACTATATGAATCACAATATGCAAAGAGTGCAACACTTAAGCGCTAACAAAACAAAAAAAACTGAAGACTGAGTAGCATTAAAACCAGCTGAGGTACCAATGAACATAAATCACATGAAAGTCACATAAAGGGCATTGCTCTGCCTGAAATGTACTAAAATGAAACTTTGCAAGGGGAAAATCAAAAGAAAGGACAGGAAATTAAATATAAAAAGACAAGGCAATCTCAGTTATGGCCATTTATATTTCTACTTAAATAATTAACCCTTTACTATCTACAGCACTTGGCCAGTTGTACACAGTGATTCCTTAATGTACCCTCCATTATTTGCCTACACATGTAAAAAGTAGCCTATTTACATATTTTGTACAGCCAGCCAATCAGAGTGGTCAATCTCCAAAATCAGCCAATTCACTGAAAGCAGAATACCTGAGTTTACAAAGAAACAACATTTGTTGAGCCAGTTATTGTGGTTCCCTCTCTCTCTATATATATATATGGGCTTCTGGATATATATATGCATATATATATATATATTCAGAACCCCCCACCCCCACCCCCCCATCCCACCCAACCAGTGGATTTAGAGGTAAACACACTCACATCAGGAGTGCCTTACAGCAGGTTGATCTATCCAAAGCCCACAGGGCAGCTTGTCATCACTTCACTCCACCTGGACGCTGGCTTCATGGGAAAACAAACACACAACAAAAGCGGATGACAAGCTCAACGTTCTGCTGCGAGCGAGCGAACGAGTCCTGAGGGCCTCCCTCCCCTGGGGCTGCTGGTCCAGAACACGCCGTCTGACGGAGCTCTCAGCGGGACGAGGAGGCAGCGGCCCTGGGCACAGAGAACCTGCAGGAGACAGAGAGGCAGAGAGCCAAGCCCCGTTTATGGATATGGACATACTCGGGTCGATAATTCAGCTATTTAGCTTGAATTGACTTATGTAGATCTACCTGCAAGTGTAGGCATGAAATATGGGTTCTTTTCCTGTCTACAGTAAAGTACTAGGCTTAGGCTTATTTTTTTTATACCAAGATTAATGTGACGGTATATTAACATCTTATACCAGGAGCTTTGGCAACGATGACTTAATTCATTCACGCCACAGAGAAAGAAAGAAAAAAAGAAAGAGAAAGAAAGAATGCAAGAAAGAAAAAAGAGAGAAAGAAAAAGTGATGTGTTCTCTCTCTCTCTCTCTATCATCAGCCTTAAAAGAATGGCGTGAGAACAACCTAGGGTCTATTTATGGATGATAAGTTCAAAGTAACTAACTCTGCCCAAAAACAAAAGTTTGTTCTCGTTATCATCAACAAACAGACTCGAGGTTCTTGCGCCAAAACATTCCTTTAAACAAGAGTGGAGAAGACACACAGGTGTGGAAGATTGAGTTTCAAAGTGGCCAGCCATATACGTGTGCTCGCGCGCCTCTCACCTCCGAACCCTCTCCACCAGCTCGGTTACCAGGGAGTCCGAGATGCCAGGACAGGTTTTTTCAGCCAGCAGGATGGCGCCCTGCAGGGCCTCCAGGGCCTCAGGCTTCCCATTACTGGCCTGGCCCCTCTCCTTCAGCTGTGGGGAGAACCGCCGCACATACCCACAGCAGCGTTAGACACCAGCAGAGTGAGTTCACTTCTCATTCACAAATATGCACTTTCATTGGTCTGCACAGGACAGAACATTCTGAGATGTGAAAATTGAGGCTGTATTTTGTTAAGATAAAACTAAAAAGTATGGTGTGAAGGTTTGGATAGAAATAAATCTACAGAAAGATTAATGAAGACAACAAAATAATTATTTACCTCAGCAAATAAAGGAGAGATTATTGTAGACATACTCTGTGACTCCGTGATCTGTGAAAAAAAAACCCATATTGATTCATTAACAATTTGCCAAAAAATTGAAGGCTATTGACATCACAGAAATGTCTAGTAAATCAAACTGTATTTAATCTGCATCCGTACATTTCCGTATATCCATCTCTCTTGAATCAAGTACCAAATAAAAAATGTCATCGTAATTTACATCGCAGAACCAAACTGAAAACTATGAAATGATACACGTGGGGTTATGCTGTAAACAACAGAAGTTTAAAGAAAGCCAAATGTTTTATGTTTAGGTCCTTCAAAGCAGCCAACTTCTGCTGTGATGACAGCACTTCACAGTCTTGGCACTCTCTCTCAACCAACTTAAATTAGGCACTGAGAATGGTTTTGATTAACATGAATGAACGAAAAGCAGCAGCCAACAAGTGCTAAACATGTAATGGAACCCTTTCAGGACTGTTGGACCAGGATTCAGGAATGCTTCAGGAATCAAACTCGGGCTGAAAATTGCACCCACAACCACACACATGATCTGACAGCTCTGCTCTTAAGTGCATGATATGATACGACACTGGGTCCAAAATGTGCCTCCATCATGTCACAGTCTATCCTGTAAACCACTTCCTAAAAAAAGATGCAGCTTACACAAATGCGTCCTATTAAAAGCCACCAGAGATTACGCTCACATTTACTCGGACTCTGACCACAGTGACGACTGTTTCTGACTGTTATTAGCACAGTCTCACCACAGAGGGCCAGCAGACTAAATGTTATTGCATTTGCTCTTTCATCTCTCTGGGTTCATCCGTTTTTGGGGCTGCTGTAACATACCTGTGTGCATGTGCTTTTAACGGCAAATTGGTGATGCTGATAGCTTTCCGGCAGTAAAAAGGTAGAGGACCCGAGTGTACTGAAACAATGAGGTATGTCCCAGGAGGCCATTCCCTTACCTTGTTGGTCTCTTGACCATTAAGCTCAGCCAAGCCTTGCAGTAGTTGGCTGGGATCTTTAATGGTGTTGAAGATCCAGTCATCATCTGCAGAGTCGTTACTGCCAGACTTGTCTTGCTCTCTGGGGAAACCATCATTTCACAGCATTGAGTACAATCACTAGGACAACAGTGAAAATGCAATTCTCCACACATGTTAAAATGGCCTCCGTTTTGTCAGAGCTGGTGGTTTTGCATCATTATCCCTTAAAACTATTTAAGAATTAAACTTGACTTCACAAGTCCAGATAGACGCAATATGAAAGGGTCTTTTCACACAGACGATACAGTAATATCAAGTATCTAAGGATCTGCCAAAATCCTAAAACATTTTACTACAGACAAGACGATTGTTTACAATTTATAGTATTGACTGTCCTCAGCAATAGCTTAAGGATTATAACAGGTTAGGTGAACAACTTATTCTGATTCTGATAGGACAAGAGGCAATCACTATGCATTTCTTATACTTAAGCAGTTGAATTGCATGATGTTTGAGTGAGCAAATGGACTAAGGGGAACGTGTGAATTAAAATGTAATAGATAGAATGTAATAAATAGTAGAAGATATGTGAGTGTACATGCGGATGTGCAAACAGCCAGTCTGAGTCAACTTGGCAGCAAAGGACAATACTCGTTGCTTAGCAACCAGGGGAGGGGGAGGGGGGGCAGAGAACAAATAAACAAACTGAAAATAAACTAAAGAAAACACAATCTGGTGCCTTCAAACTAAATAGGCTGTCTCAAACTGGACTTACGAATCGGAATCATCTGAGCTGGATTCGTCCCGTGAGCGCTCAGCTTTCCAGCGCTTGTATTTGTCGATCAGCTCCGTTAGGAATGACGTCTTTTTGGCGTGCCGTATGAATAGCTTGTGTTTCAAAAGCTCTTTGGCTGTTGGCCTCTGGGGAGATAATCATTGTGGTGAACAACTTTAAGGCGAGAACAGAACATATCGTTCAACCGCTTACAAGTAATCAAGAGTGATAGTCATACATCATTAAGTTGGATAGCAAACAAGCCTTTTTTGGGCAATTTTGTGCTTTTTAAAAAAAAAAAAAAAATAACACCCTGGCAAACCCACAGCAAACGGCTTATACTACTTGGCACGCTGTGTTCAACTTCAGACAAAGAGGTTACTCACAAAGCTGGGCTCTTTGTTCAGACAGGCTTCTACAAAGTCTTTGAGGGGTTTGCTGTAGTTTCCTTCTAGCGTGGGGGGGTTGGTCTTTGGGATGAGGAACAGCACCTTCATGGGATGCAGCTCAGAGTGGGGAGGCTCTCCTTTGGCCAGCTCAATGGCTGTGATGCCCAGGGACCAGATGTCCGCCTGCAAAACACACATCAATCAACCACAGCCACAGAATTCAATTCCGTCACCAAATAAACATTACAAACTGTTAAAGAGCCACAACAAATCAGCCCCCATCCACCCACACACACACACACACCTAACCAAGCTTTAGAACCTCTCAAAAACTCCAGCTAATCGTGCCTTCACTGGTGGTTCCAGGAGTCAGCTGCATGCTCCCAATGAGTAAGCCCTGTGATGTGGGTTAAAAGAAGCCATGGGGTGCCTGAAATTAGCCCTTCTGCTGCTTTTAGCTCTGCAAAGAGAATCATTCCCCCTCCAGCAGCACCAGATGAACTAGGACTCCCTGTCAGCGCGGCAGATGGGCTCTTCATCTGACGGCAAAACGCAACAGAAGCAGCGGCAGCAGAAGCACAAACATCCGTCTGACCACCGCGGAGTCGTCGACCCCTTCAGACAGACAGCGATGCAGTACATCATGACTCATCTGCCGTGGCAGCTCCCATTGGCTCATTCTGATGACTGTGTCAGAGTTAGCCCTGAGCTGCGCAGCGCGATTATCAGTCACTAAAGCAACAGTTTCTTTCCGTCATGCAAACGAGTTCTCAGTACTTTGACCTTTGCCAACCAATCTCTTATATTCCATAAATGAAAAACGCTCATGAACTCATGAAAAGCCAACTTTACTGGCCGGCAATTCCAGTCGTAAAGCACTCTGCCCCCAGTCACTCTGCCTAGCCTGTGTGTGCATGTGTAAGGCTCACCTTTGAGTCGTACGCTGATTGCTGGATGACCTCGGGTGCCATCCAGAAAGGCGTGCCGACAAAAGTGTTCCTCTTGATCTGTGTATCGGTCAGCTGGCCTGCCACCCCAAAGTCGGCCAACTTGACGTCGCCCTGCTCCGACAGCAGCACGTTGGCAGCTGAGGGACACCAGACATATGGTTATGAGAGTTATGAGCACGCAGGGGCACAGACAAGACGGGGGAAACAAAGATCCCAATGGATGAGTCACTAAATGAAGGGAACAGACACGAAGATAGAGACAGCTGCTGAATTTTGCATGACCGCACAGCTGGTTTTCTGGGCGTTGTCCAAAACGAAGCGTCTTGTGCAAAGTGTACTGTACCTTTGATGTCTCTGTGGATCTTCTTCTCTGAGTGCAGGTACTCGAGGCCCTTTAAGATCTCGCGGAGAATGGTGGCAATCTGCGACTCGTCCAGAGCCCCCGGCTCTATCTGGACCAAAGGGAGAAGGGACACTTGCACTGATGAGCATCTACACACGAGAGGAGCTCCACATCTCCCACTCCCCCCACACAGTCTCCCAATGGTGCAATGGCCTTACCAAATCTAGTGCTGATCCACCCCCTAGGTACTCCATGATGATCCATAACTTTGCGTCCTGTAGAAGAAAACATTTAAATGATTTAAAAAAAAGACACTGTAAACATGGGTGGGTGCACATTACTACATATAAGTGAGTCTCCAGCCAGATGTCCAATTTGTAATTTGTAGGACATAAAAATAAAACACAAATTATTTTTAATCAACCACACAAAATACCATGTGAAAAAAAAAATCCACTTTCAAAGTCATTTGTTTCCCAGGCAACTGTTACACAACCAGTATTATTGTATTACAGTATCTCATCTCCAAAAATAGTAAGGTAGAGAAGCAATGGTGCCTAAACAAACATCCCCCAATCATGTGACGTAGCATTTGGATGAGCAGGGTTTTCAATAGGACATGCAACACACAGGCCACTGAAACGCCCTCCAGTCAGGGGGGAGACCTGCACCAATCAGCACCAAGCCTGTGCTCCCAAACCTCCAGAGTTAGTTTGGCTTTTTGGGGATTCATAACAAGCAACATTTATTTAACATTATGTCTACAGGTACGCTGTGACGCAAGCTTCCGCATTTGTAGCACATTCAGCTTCAGGTGCCCACAGGGACCCACGTTCAAGTCCGACCCGCAGTCATTTCCAACCGAACATCTCTCTCTCACACTCACCTCCTGTCCTTTTCAGTTGAAGGCAAAAAGCCCCCGATCCCCCAGAAAATAAGAATATAATATGCACTTAAAAAAACATGCTATAATTAGGCCTAGGACACAATATTTTAATTAGAAAGACAGGAGCCTGCAACACTGGGTCTATTAATCAACCCTTAGGGACATTTCAGATGGGCTCTGCAAGAACCAGTCAGTTATGTGGGGCACAATTAACACAAGCACTTAACCCAGCTGCCCTCATGGACTAAAGCCATTTCTGCCATCACCTAGCATGGTCTGTCGGAGACAGTGAACTGCATTCTCCCACATCTCTCACTCCCCTACATAGCCTTCAAGACCGATGCACCATTTCAGCTGTATGTAGACATGTGCCAAACGGTACATAACAATCAGATGGCAAATGCATGATGGAGCAGATGACAGCTTTTTATATTCTCATTTGAATTTTTAGCCAAAATACAGCAGTTAGGATGCATGCTGTCCCCTACTACTGCTACAATCAATGCTGGTGGTATGTCAGCACTCAGCAGCAAAGCTTACTATGCTAAGAGGTCCAATGCAGAGGTTGCAACATCAACTGATATACTACCGATATGCAATCCAGATATCTGGCACGGACTTGACTTGATCTGAACCAGTTAAAGCTTCAACACAAAACAGGCCAACTGGAGGTTTTATGGGTGTTTTAAGGGGAGAACTGCAAGCAACCATAAGCAATTTTAGCGAGAAAAAATCCCCATGCCAGACATTATTGCTTAATAAAGCTGATTTGATTATCACATTAGTTGCAACACTGGAATTTCTGCAGAAGCACTGACTGGGAGACCTTCACAAGCTCAATCTGGGTGGCAATTCCAGAGAGAGCCCAACCAGAGGGGTATGCTCAGCGCCTGGGGCCCGTGCTCCCGCTCTCCTGCTTGCAACAGATGCTAGAGCCTGACAGACAGAGACCCAGCTGGCTAGCCTCCTTCCCACCTCACACATTCTTCAGCTTCTGCACTCATATGAGGAGACATTATGATTTTGAAGATCTGTGCTGAGGTCAGACGTTTTTTCCTGCAGTGCTTTGCGTAACAGCAGCAAGAACCTGAATGATTTAGGGTGTCTTGATTAATTTCTCTACTTGAACACGATCAAGTTTCCCTCAGGCGTGATGATGCAATTACATGTAATGCCAGAAAAATGGTCACATCAACATTTTGTGGTATGACTTACGGGCTCAGCATTGCAAAACAGAAGCCAACCCTATGCAATGTGATGGCATGTGAGGTTGATGTTTCACATCTGGACCCTACTATCTGTGAAAACTCTTTACAGGTCTAAAATCCATGTTCCCCTTCCAGTAACCTGTGTCCATGTCTTAAGCAGGAGCTATACATTACATTCACATGAACCTCCCCCTGCAAACAGTCTACAATCCAACTCTTAAGGTGTCCCTGATCCTAGGCTTTCCTTTATGGTTCAACCATAATGCCAAGTGGATGCAGTATGCTGACCTTCAGGTAGGAGCCGTAGTATTTGGTGACAAAGGGGCTGTCACACTGGCTCAGGACTGTGATCTCTTGCTGAATGTCCTCGATCTCGTCCTCTGCTTCTTCCAGGTCGATTATCTTGATGGCCACCACTGACTGAGTGCGCTTGTCGATGCCTTTGAACACCTCCCCAAAAGAGCCCTTTCCAATCTTCTCCAGCTTGGTGAACAGCTCCTCAGGGTCAGCTCTGTGGTTCTGTTGGAAAGAGGGGATCAGCAGGGGATCAGCGATGGAAATTATCATCTTCACTTCTTTTAATAGCTGGACATGATGACCTTACTGACAGACTGAACTAAATGAATAAAAACTCGCATTTACTTTGGTTTACTGTTAACACGCTTGTATTGCTGACAAAGTGATTTGACAATAACCCTGATCATGGCCATATAGCTTGTTACACATTTACATTGAAGATACTATAGATAACTCATCAAGGCCTGTCTAATCTTGTCCAAGACAAACCAATAACCAGACACAGCAGCATAAAGACTCACACCATCACAAAAATCAAACATTGCAAAGAAATCTTTTCAATTAGAGGAAACAGACAAAAAGGAGATAATAACCCATCAACCCTCAAGTCTTGATCAAATAATACAAAAAAATGCAAAAGCATCTAACACACCAGTAGTCACAAATCAAGTCTAGTGAAAGGAGTGACATTATCCGTGCACTACTTCCTACTGTACTGTGCTCAAATTAGATTGTGACTAATTGTAGCCTGCCTATTTAAACAAAAACCTCTCACTGCCAAATAAACCTGCATGGAATCAGGGAGTTTCTCCCATCATGGAACAGTTTCACATGACAATTATGAGTCTCATTTTTTACAAACAAGAAATTCCCCATGAGCCTGTTCATGCAAGGTTGAACCAAAGATGGAAAAGCTATTCTGGTCAAGTCTTCAAAATGACTCATCAACATCTCTGTATCCTTGACATTGTATCCATACACCAGTAAAGCTTAAAGCAACATATCCATCTTGCCAACTAGATACTAACCTGTCTTTCTACATGGAGGTCTGCTCATTCGATTCACATTTCTAAAGCATTTAAATGTGACAGGGCCGCAGAGAGGCAGAGCCGAAGACCAACAAGAGGAGAGGAGAGGAGAGGAGAGGAGAAGAGAAAACACTGTGCCGAGTGCCTGCTGTGCCACCAAAGCGGTCAGCCAGGTGAAAGACATCATGTTGGGTCAAACCTCCATTGTTGCCAGTGAAGGAAAAGACAACAGGGCTGCTGTGAGTGTAGATTCCACACGCTGGGAACTTGGGCGCCTGTTTCCTCAGTCAGCAGGTTTGCCGCAGCGACTAAAGCTGCCCCCAGCCTCCCTCTCAAAGCCTCTGTTTGATCTTCGCCCAGCTGCACTGTCTGGGTGTGCCAGGGGCTCAGTACATCCAGCTGTGGTGGAAAAACCTTGCCTGCTTGTGATCTCCTACATGATAACATATCAACATGTCACCCGTTTCACTGAGTTCAACTGTCCGAACCTATAAAATGCAAAGGCCCTGGCAGTGGGCAAAACTTCAAATGACAAGAACAAGTCATGTGCAAGATCAGGAACGACATGACACATGCTGAGATTAGTTTATGGACTAGAACGCAACTTGACTAATCATCAAAGACAATACCATATCAGATGTAGGCGTACCTGTTCGAGGTGTACTTCGAAGATCAAAACCATTGAAGGCAAAAAGTGCTACTAGCTTTCTGATATTCAAACAGACTAAGCCAGAACAAAACCAGAAGTGACCTCCAAAGGGGACATACTGTAGGCCACTGAAAATAATACAACATTGTGCAGCAAGTTGCCAGGAAAATCTCCTTAATGTCATTATTTTGATTCCATTCTACCTTAGTTCTTGAGATGTCTACTAAATAGCCTACCTAAACCTAATCTACATCCGTTTCACGTCAAGGCAGATATCAGCCCCAATCACACATGATTAGCATGAATTTACAAAACAAAATGCAGCACCATTTGTTCAATTTGCTCATGCTCAGATTAAATATTTAATGTTGCCAGAGACTGCGAGTTAAGGCCAGACAGACAAATACACGACTTGACACCACAAGGAAACATCTGACGTGATGACTTACCTGTATCCCCAGCAATCCGCTCTGAGCAGTGGAATGAGCCATCTCGTCTGTGGAAAGCTGCCAAAAGTGCACTGTCAAAACCGAGAAAGGTAAAGTCACATTGTTTAACTTCCCAATTTATGACATTTTGAGACAATCTGCTGCCTTCTAATACTGATAACAACAACGCCTGGTGACATTACGTTGGAAGGAAATGATGCCTTTAGTCAAAATTGACTACTGCACTGCAGTCCTTGTAGAAGTTCACCTTACAACAATAACACGTTTTTTTTTTCTCAGGCGGGCCTTGCACTACTAATGTAACAGAAAACCCACACCATTTCACGGTAAGCTAGAACTAAAGACGTCAAAATAAGCTGATAGTTTACCTTGCAAGAAGCTGAAGCGAAAACAAAGTCACGTTAACATTGAGCCTTGACGTTAACTTAGAAAGTTGACTTGCTCCCTGCCTATGTTATTAGCCATCAGAAAGATTAATATTTCAGAACGTTCAAACGTAAATTGATTACAATGGTGTGGGCCAGCTTTGGACACATACCCTAACCTCCTTTATTATTAATCTTATACTAGCAAATATCTTTTTCTAACGTCTACGTATGACAAATCAGCTATGTATGCCATTATAACTAGCCCCAGGCTAGACAAGATAACACTTAGCTTGTAAGCTAGATAGCCTGCTAGCTAATGCTGCTTGATGCGAATTCCTCGCTAACGTTACTCGCGTCTGGCCACTGATTTCGCTACCATTTTATTCTCACCAGTCGAAAGGACAGCTTTAACATTACTACTTTACCTAGTTGGATTTATGTACATATACATTCTTACCCCAATTTAAACGCTAATACCACTTTAATGCTCTGTTATCCTGTCCTCATCACTTTCTCCGAACAACCACCGCCATCTTGAAAGCTGTCACTTTGACATCAAGGCGGAGTCATAATAAATGTTATCACTCGAGTTGATAACAGACTAGTGGGGAGATTTATGTGGGGAGATTTATGGATTGACTACATGCTGACCTGCTGGTCATCGTCCACCAAGTCTATCCTAAAAACGTCAGTGTTTGAAACAGGTTATAGCGACTACATAGCCTAGATGTTTGAAGTTCACAATGACTTCAACACAATTTTATTTTTGTCTTAATTCAACCACTGAGTTAGTTTGAACAGATTATCCCATGTGAGACCCAATTTAGTTGTAGGCTAGGCCTACCTACATAGGGATATCTGGTTACCCAAGTAGCCTATCCTAGTTTATTTATTTAGCCTAGGTCTAGCCCAACTTTGACACAGTTGAAGGCCATTGAAGTAATATTATAATTCTACATTGATTGTGATAACATGTTGGGATAGAAAAACCAAGACGATTGTCTTATTAAATATTTATTGTATGAATGCAACATTCAAACTCTTAACCATGTGACACATCTATGACAATATTGACAATATTATAGCAATGGAATTATGCAATCATTATATGAAACTATTTAATAGCTGTACAAGAATGTTAGTCTCTGTTAAGAAGATACATTACATTATATGAAACAATAGGTTTGTTAGCATAGTAGGCCCTGAAAGCTGACAATCAACAAACAAGACGTCATAATAAAAAGGCAAATAAACAAGTTAAACATTTTCTCTCTAAACACTTTCTTTTTCAATAAAACTAGCTTAAAGTGCTTACCAAGCCTATTGAACAAACATTTTTTTGATATTTCATACATTTATATACTATGATAACAGACAAAACAATTTACAGACAAAACACTTTATTCTACATCCTGTAGTCTTCAAACATACTGAGATTGTGCAGTATAGGCCTACATAATATCCCATGTTTGTATTATGTTCTGTGACTTTTCTTTGCTTTCATTTAAAGCCAAGTAGGCTATTTGTGGTAAAGTATATTTCATACACTGCCATTCGCAAGGCCCTGATTTATCTGTCAGGACAGAAGAGAGTGTGCTTTTGAAGTAAGGCAGTCTCTTGTATCTTTTCACATTTTTGTTTGTTTTGCTTTTTCGTCTTCCTCATCATCATGTTGGACAGAGTCTTTTTCCTTCATTTCTAATTTCTCATTTTCCTCTGGAGACAATCCCTCCTTTTGTTTGAATTCAGCCTCGATTGCCACAGGATCAATGTAGGTGTAGAAGTGGGCCATGATGGAGAAGATTACACAGACGGCAATCAGGAGGCACGCAAAGAGTAAGTACTCAGCCCACTGTCAAGAAAACACAAAATGAAGGTTAGAGAGAAATACATTTCCATAGATGCAGTGAGGATAAAGTTATTAGCAGCACCAATTAATAAACTGGTTGAGCATGAGTCCTGTACCTGTTGATCTAACTTTGCCACCTGAGCCACGATTAGAACAATAAAGTTGCCCACAGCTGTAGTAAGCAGCCAACCAGCCTGAAGAACAGCCTTCATGTTGCTTGGTGCCTGAGAGAGAGTGGACAATTTTATGAAATACATGTTGTCACAGTCAGTGTTTCCCTCAGAAAGCCTTGCATTGATTCAATGGAGGACTATTTGCCCAAAGATATTAGACTAGATTCAACACAAATCCACAGAAGTTGGTAGATTTATCTTTTTGCAATCAGCGGTGCAAGGCTTAAATAGGCTAAACAGCACTGAGATGGCGCATGAAAACATAGACATATACAGTATTATATCTACATAGGGATATTGTTGGCACCTACCTGTGAATAAGAGAACTCCAAACCCGTCACAGAAAAGACTACCTCTCCTGCAGTGATGAGGAAGTATTGTGGGATCTGGAGAGCCATGTGAACACTGTTGGGTTGGATCTCCTCAACCTCCGCAATGTTGCCACACTGGATAGAAGACAATCAATCTCTTAGTCTGAACGCAAAATGACAGCTGTACCTAATTGTTTATATTCTTAGTAGGCAAGCTCTTACATTTTCCCACAGTGTGCTGGGAATGATGATAGAGTAAGCACCTCCAAATCCAAGGGTTTTGGTGAACTCACACTGCTGTCCAGCATTAGGCCCAGTGATTGTGAATACACGCCTTGATATAAAAAGAGTAAAGATTACAGATATAATAATTTGACTCTGTAAGAGATATCTAATTCAGGAGATTAAGGCTGTAAGGCTGAACTCACGTTCCATGTGCCATCAGGGAGCGGTTTGAAGCCATCATTGTGCTTATTTCACCATAGTCTATCCCGCTAGTAGACACATTCACTGTTGTGGACAAACCGTTGATAAATCTGGGCAAAACAAACACATTTGGTAAAGCACTGGGCCAGGAAAATATTTTTTTTATTGGTTTAGTGCATTAAAAAATACATTACTGCATATCTGACCTTAATGCATTGTTTCCTTGATCGGGTTTGGCAGTCAAATCATCAATCTGTTAGGCGCAATCAAAGAGATATCAAATAAAACACATCCTAGTGTTAATAAAGATTAATAGTAAATGGTGCATATTTCTAATGGTGAAATATATTAACCACTCACCAACTTCATATTGTTTCCAGAACCGATAACTAGAGTCTGTCTCTTTCCCTTTATCACATTGAGTATAACTGGTCCAGGTGTAGAAGTGTTCAGTGAGACAGATATGCTGTCACTGTCAAATGTTATATACTCCCCATTTCCCTAAAACATGATTTAGGGAGTTGGATTTAGTGGGATTTACACCAATATGTTGAGAATAACTTTTCAAATGTATCATTACATTCAGATTTTGTATGTCAGACAATTCATATTAAAGCATTCATATGAAACCAACTCCTTCTTTATACTCTACCTGGTTAGGTCCAATTGCAAATGGCTCGATAGGTGGAATAGTTAGCATCAGACCAGTATTTTGCAGGTTTAGTACCTGAACTTGGCTCTGAGTGCTTGAGGGGAAGACAGGCAAGGTTTTCTGTTGAAATAAAGCAAAAATATAGAAGAATTCGGCTACAGTAACTGTATAGTTCATACAGTACATTTAGAACTAGTGCATTTCAATGACAAGGGTTAGGGCATGTTTAGCATACGATGCGTGAGTGCACTTACATCGATCTCAAGCTGAACCATAGAAGCAGAAACAAAGGCCATGGCAGCAAAAAACATGCCCACTGTCATTCTCCTCAAGGGTCTGTTGGAGAAATACATGGTCATGTCTTTTTTGTCAAGACCAAAAGATATGTCATCTGTATAAATCCTGATGCTTTGCTTTTACACTGTAGCTGTTTAAAAGAACACTCACGAGAAGTTCAGTCCACATTTCTCAATAAGTGGGTATATAATCCGGTCAGTTATTGGAACCAAAGTGAGAATCAAGATGGGGTTTAACGTCTGTGAAATAAAATGCAATTTGGATGAAAACACAATCTTAGCAGGAGGTTCTGTGCATATTAAACAACACTGAATAAGGGTCATCAAGCAGAAGACTTAAATCATGGCACATACCTGCATTTGATCAGGCTGCAAAATTAAAAATCCCTGTATAAAGACAAAAGAGTGATGAGTCGTGGTGAGACGAAAGTGATGGTGACCAAGTGTTTAAGGAGACAATGTCAGGTTACTTGGGTGGTTGAAAATGGTAACTTACAAAGTCCCCATTCATGGTGGTGGCTTGCAGAGTCCAGCGAGAACCCTGTAGATATTAATGTTTCTGTTTTAGTGGTATTCTCACAGGCACTGACTGCATATAATCATAGATTAACTCACACCAGAAACCTACAAGACATGTTTTTTTTTTGCCCATGTCCTCTTTGGGTCATTACATTTCTGTTGAGGGACATTGAGTTTCTGCATGAGAACGTTTCTGGCGTGCACCAGATGTTTGTTAATTGCATACAGTATGTCCCTTTAGGGGCTCCGTTATACAGTCATTTACTAAATATGTAGTTTGAAAAAGATGAAATGCCCCAAGTTACCTTTTGGTCAAACAGGGTCCAGAACATGGGGAGCGGTAGATAGAGGAAGAGGACCTTCAGAACCATCTTGATCTGCACAATCAGAAGTTTCTGCAGGGGCAGGAAGAGAGAGGTGTCATGTTCAATGCACTGGTCCCACTGTAATATCTGATATGTGAGATGTGTGGGCTGGGAAAATCATACATCATATTTTTCAGTGGCCCAGTCCAGCCAGTGTTCTCTTTTTGGATGTTGGTCACTTCGGTGCCTGTAGCGGTTCTTAATGGCAAACTGTAGCAACAGGTAGAAGAAAGATATTCTGTTACTGTAAGTGTTGAAGAGATACTGCAAGCCTCACTGTTATATTTCAAACCTCACAACATATATTTAAATTCTGCTGAGCATAATCATAAACACATACAGCCAAATTCATAGAATACACTTGTACTTACACCAATGCATTTACACACATCCAGCATGATGTTTCCTTTTGGAGCGGTTTTGACATACATACCACTTCCCATTATGAAAACAACTGCAGAGACACAAGAAATGAATGCCATTCAAGTATACTCACAAAACTGTACAATTAAGTGGTCCTGAATTGAATCTATGCTCTCCAGGAGGACTGAGAGAGCATAACTCACCTAATGCGACCACCATGAGAGCAGCAGGGACACCAAAGGCAAGAGGGTAGCACTTCTGCTGACTGTAAATGCCGCACTCCTGACCTGTGTGGGTGGGGAGGACACATTGAGTCAGCCAGACCCTCGCAATGTTAAAGAAGTACGCAATTATGTGAATATACAGAGAGAGAGAGAGAACGAGAGAGGCAGAGAAAGAAAGAGAGAGAGAGAGGGAGAGAGAGATGGACCTGATTCTACTGTATGGAGGTTACAATGCATAGTATAATATTTGTTAAAGACAGTACTACATGTGCCATATGGGAGATGCCTCTGCTATGAAAGAGGATATACCAGTGAAGTGAAGGACTGAAAAGTTTGACATTTGGCTCCCCACTTGCCTCTTAGAATTGGGGTGACGATGGTGGAGAGAAGGCTTCCAGCGTTGATGCACAGGTAGAACACGGAGAAGAAAGTACTCCGTTGCCTTGTCTGACGAATGAAATGGAGGACACATTAAATGACAAACGTCTTGCAACTCATTTCCGGCTCTATGTAAAGGTTGTGTCCACTGTGAGGGAGAGGCCCAAGCTCCTGACCTGGTGGTCCTCAAACTGGTCTCCTCCAAAGGCAGACACACACGGTTTGATCCCACCTGTTCCCAGAGCAATGAGCAGCAGGCCAGTCATGGAGAGGGCCCTGTGGCAGAGAGCACATCACAGCTGTGAGGTAAAATAATGACACTGTATATCCCAGGCTGCCAGTGAGCCAATGGATGTTATATAATGTAAGTAGTAGCAGAAGTGCAAAATATTAGAAAAGCACTTTTTCAATGGTATAATTATTAAAATATGTATTAAGAGGTGTGATACCAAATGCTACTCACACATGAAGAGTCATGTTGTCTGGTGTGCCATCTCTGTCTGTGTCAGTGATGTCATGGATGGCACTTACAGCCATCACAACCTGCCCAAGTGCATAGACTATTGACAGGTATATGATTGTCCTGCAGGGAGACACGATTTGAGATGTGAAAAGGCAAGAGTGATTTTGTGTTTTTAGAGGTAAGAGGTGTCAATTAACCAAGACTCACTTGAACTTTCCAAGCCACGAGTCAGCCACGATGGCCCCAAAGATTGGGGTCAGGTAGCAACAGGCCACGAAGACATGGTAGATGGAGGTGGCCAGATCATCATCCCAAAGCAAGAAGTACTTGAAGTACAACACGAGCACAGCTGGAGATATGTGAGGGGGAGATATCGGGGTCAACTACTAAACAATACTGTTCCATGCTGCTATCACAAAGCCATATGCGGCACATGTCATTACTTACCTCGCATTCCATAGTAGGAGAATCTCTCACAGAACTCGTTGACCACGATGAAGAATATGCTGAGTGGATAGCCACAGCACTCCACCTTCTGGTGGAACAAAAGAATTGTTAGAGAACAAAAAGGTGTGACTTGAACAAATGATGTCTCTACGCACCACGCAATCGCCTTCTTCTGCACGCAGGTGTCATTCACTGGACTGTCACTGGATTTTCATAACTAAGTGTCCTATCCTATGCCTCATTGCATTGAGATGCATAAAATCAAACATACATCCATGTAATCTGCCATTTGCAGTAAAAACAAAACGAAAAGTTACTTTTTCAACAGTTCTGCTGAAATGTTGTGGTCAACTGCTTCTATTGTGATGTGCAAGGAGGTCGTTGCGTTATGCTATAATAAGAAGACCACAAAGTGCCGAGAGCACGAGTGCAGAGAGTGAAACAAGTTGCACAAAGTTGCAACTATCACTACACAACACCAGACTAGCTTGGGAAGCAATGGACACTTTTTGGAGGCTTTATGACCTGGACTTCCAGCACTCAGCCCAAGCCCCTTGGGTTGAGTAATGTAAGGCAAACTGTCATTAGATTATACAACGGTAGGAACAAATTTCATGGTTCACTCTCTTGAATTCTAACCGGTGAATCCAAAGGTGTGCTATCTGCCTGGATACACAATGGCAACCACATGCGAGGTAAGCATCATCTGGGGCCTTGTTTCCATAATTTGAGTGAGGCTCTCATCTCAGGTGAAGGTGAATTTTACAGTAACTACATCATACAATGATGTGAGGTTGGATCTTTTCCTGGAGTCCACCGTCACATTCTGTCTATTTCATTGATTTCCTTTTCATATTGTCTTATGATATTTATGTACTATCAATATGACCTGGCTACACATCACATATCAACCTTTGTGATCTCTTAGTGTTACATTAGACAGATTTTATTGCCTTTTGTGTTATGATTAACCGATACTATAGTCAAAACTTTGGCATCTCTTAAGAGCTGTCAAGAAAAGTGATATTTTCATTCATCAAGTAAGATGAATCGAAAGTACAGCTATTTTAAACTGTAGTGCTATAAAGTACTACACCACATACATAGGGCTGAAAGATTTATAGATTTTTAGTTGAAATTTGAACTAATGCTATAAACAAATTGCAAAGAGCACATATCATTGTGTTAAATCATCAAGTACATATTGATGATTTTTTTTCCTAACACATTTTTTTTTCTATATTCAATAGGATTTCACCCAACAATGTGTCCATAACTTTGTATTCGGGTAATACTGACCGTGAGAATACCTTACTCTGGAAGTATTCTAAATGTGTCAAATGCCTCCTCAAACTAATGGAATTGATTTAGGGCTTGCTGAAGATTAAAATAAGAAATAAAAAATCATACAAGAAAAGTGTCTAAAGGTTACGGCAGACAGAACTTACCTTTGACTTTGTTTTTTGATCATCCTTATCCTTATCCTTATCCCCCTTTTCTGTTGGATTAATAATGTGCCACTATTAGTGTCGGATAACTATGGTAGGGTAATGATAAAACTGATGAGCAGATTTGCTTTACTTTTTTGTTTGATCTTTTCTCACCTGTCATGATTGCAGAGATGTGCTACTCCCTTCTTGCCCTGCTATATCCGTGTGGCCCAGTAGTAGACTCCTTGTGGGAAGACTGACTGGATTGAGTAGTGTGAGTATTTGTGTGAGGTCTCTTATTAGACACCAGGTGGAGGGGGGTGGACTGTGTCCTGTTTTATGGTGTCTTGTGCATAGACACGAGGGGAGGACAGTGGGAGAACAAAGCATAGCTGGGCTACATTTTACATTTAATGTGTTGTATCACTGGAGATGAATTGAAAACGAACTTAAAGAAACGTAAAGAAACAACACAATAAAAAAAGTGACCACATGGAGGAGTATTCAGAGAGAACTGAATGACTTTTATTTAAAAGAGATGTATTAGGGGGACATTTCTGTTTAAATACAGCAGAACAGGGACATTCTGTTAAATAAAAATAAAAAAAAACCAATTCCTTCCCAAATATAAAATGATTTCATTAAACACTTAAAAGGAACACTAAAATGGTAAAAGCTTCATATTACATCCACAGTAGGCTCCGTCACTGGTTTCACACTTCATCGCTTTGGCAAGAAGAATGAACATAATCTTTACAGTGTATGAAATAAACACAGCAAGAGTTCTTGCAAATATTGCACTCCTTTTGTATGTACAATAATAAACAGCTTGGAATATACTTATGCCATGGCTTCCAACAGTTAAGAGTTCTCAGTCTAAGACACTGAAGTGACGGACTGCTCCGGGGTTCAAAGAGCAATCTGTGCGACACAATGCTACTTTGTAAAAATACAACACAAGTGAATGAAGAGATATCAGGTTCTGTGCCACAAGTAAAATAGAACTAGAGTATGGAAATTTGAGTACTGTACATATAAAATAATTGTAAATAAACAATACAGATGAATAAAATTATATTAAAATGACTACAAGGTTGGCTGAGTAATTCATGCATGTTGTGTGTGTATGTGTATTTGTGTATGTCATTTTTAACATTTAAGAATCCCTAATGGGATGTCTCCACAGGAAACACTAGTGAACAAACCCAGACCAAGTCCAGAAGTGTCAGCCCACGCCCGGGCACCTCTGAAGCACTGTGGCCACCCTCTGCCATCACCCTCTCTCATGAGGCCCAACGCCTCCCAGCCACACGCATGAATGTTTATGGACAACAGACATCAAAATCATCAAAAATGGTCCCACATAGTGTTTTTGTCAAAGAAACAATGAGCAGGCCTCTCACAAGTCATGGAGCCCGACGGAAGGCTGAGCTGCTGATGCAGCCTGTGCATGGGATGCTTCTGCAAATGGCAGTGGGCAGATTCGGCATCCGTGATGGAACACTCAGAAGGGGGAGAGAGAGAGCTGAAGACAGGTGGACAGGTGTCCCCTGGGGATAGTGTTCCCACTGGCCAGGCGTGATGGGCAGGTGTGTGTGGGGGAGAAGGACCCCCCCCCCCCCTCACCCCTCACCCCTCACACCACGGAGGAGGAGCTGGGGATGCCCTGGATGCTGGCGCTGCTTGGCGTGCCGCTGATGGCGTTGAAGATGTGCATCGAGTCGGGAAGAACGCTCTTCATGCCCTCTTCCACCGGGCTGATCTGCGGAGGAGCGAGAGAAGGACAGCGTGAGCTCACAGACAGCAGCAGCAGCCAGCAGCACAGCCACTATTCAATGAGTTAGAGAGCCGTAGCATGGTGGATTAGCCTACCATCCGATCTGCTTGTGGTAGCACAAGGACAAAAAGAAGAACAGGGCTGTTATTTCAGCACCATTAATAAAGCAGACCATGCTGATGCTTACAGTGACACAGTGATGCTGTGGATTGCAATAGAACCAGTGAGAGCACTGTCACAACTGAGGGGCATGCACGTGTATTTCTGTCACAGCATGCAAAAAGCTTCTTATGTTATCAAGTGCATTCATATGTTGTGGGGATGGTAGGATGCAGAGACTGGGCAGGCCTGCTGTGAGTTGACAAAAGGCCCATTCTTACTGGCTCGTGCATGATGGCGGACAGCTCTCTGGCCAGGTCCCTGTAGTTGGCCTTCATCTCGTCATGGTACTCCTGCTGGTCCTCTTTGATCAGACGCTCGTTGATGCCCAGACCGTGCCCACAGGCCTCCACAAATTGCCTGGAAAGTGGAAAACAGTGTTATAGCGGGACGAAAGAGAATTACAGGAGTTAATGTGTGTGTGTGTGTGTGTGTGTGTGTGTGTGTGTGGTCATCTTACCTGAACACTTCTTTGAGTTGCTTCACCTTGTTGTCGGGATACTTTTTGGTGCTGCCGTCATCCAAGAAAGCTCTGGCATAAGCGAGTGGCCCTGCGTTTACCTGGGGGTATGACAGAACCTTCAGAGTGAGCAATGGAATATGCTGAGTCATGTTTTCCATCGCATATACTATCTGAAGACATTTAACTGAAGAACCCCATGCTTTTATTTTATATGCATCAACCAAGTTGTACACTGAGCATATGAAACATTTTCCACAAGGTTTTGCATTGGTATGCAGAGACTGTATGTGTCCACGTGTGGTGAACATGTGACTAAGCATTTTTCTTTGAGTGTGTGAACTCATGTATGGAGATATGCAGTGCAGCAGTTTGACTGAGTGTTTCTTACATGTGGGTGGGGGTGTAGGAATGTTTTGATGTACCTGTGTGTGTGTGTGAGTGTATATGTGTGTGTGTGCTTGTGTGTTTGTGTGCATATGAGTGTGTGTCAGTGTGTACATATGTGTGTGTGTGTGTGTGTGTGTGTGTGTGTGTGTGTGTGTGTGTGCCTTTGGGCATGTGTCTGCACCTGGACACTGATGCTGCCCTGCAGCTTGAGCTGGAGGCGGATCATGTCCACCTCGCTGGCGGAGCACAGCTGCCTCAGCTCGGCCACCTTCCTGCTCATCTCGTCGATGGCCACCTCGATGGGGTTCAGGTCGGTGTGGTGCTGGTACATGACGGCGATGCGCTTCTTCACGTACGGGAAACAGTGCGTGGCTGCAGGGGCACACACACACAACAGAGAACAAAAGGATGGCAAGCGCGTCTGACGCAAAGCACCGCAACCACGTTCATTATCCATTTACAAACACGTGCGGATGTGTGCGATAAGTGAAGATCTTCACATAATTGTGTTCCGAGGCACTGCAATCTGCCTAATCATCACGTTCCATCCTTTGAGGTGCAGCATTATCAGGTTCTGAAGATAAGAGGTCCCAAAGTACAGCCTCTCTGTCGTATAATAATAAAGACCCCTGATAAACAGCTGACATGCTCAAATCCTAATCTGTGTTTTGCACAGGAGAGAGACTGAGAGTAGACACACAGAGTGACGAGAGATGACGGCTGAAAGGAAAACAGCGGACATGCTGGTCTCAGTAACCTATGTGACGGAGATTTGGATGCCAGACAAATGCACAGAGAGAGAATATTGCAAAATCAAAGGCAATCTGTGATTGTCTTCATACCTTACAGACATGTAACACCTTACTAGCTGAAAACCTGTTAAAGAATACTATTTGTCATACTGTGCATAGTTTTCGGTCTAAATGTTATCATTTGGGAATATCTCTCTGTTGAAAGTGCTTGTGGGGTGGACACGGTTGGACTCTGGGTTACGTACTGGTCAGGATGGTCCTCCTTTTGCACTGCTCCTCAACTCCACCCTGCCGTTTGCCCGACACGGTGAAGGGCATCTCGAAGACGAAGCGGCGGATGTTGTGGCTCTTCTCAAAGTCGGTCCTCCTGTCCACCTGCTCCTTCTCCTCCAGATAAGGCGTCACGTGAGTGACCTGGATGTAGGCATACTTGGAGTCCAGGTCTTTAGGGTTTATCTGGAACCAAGCGTGATAGGGAAACGTTTGTACTCATAAAAAGAAACAACAACAGATGCACCTCAGACCTTTTGATTTGTAGCTATGAGGGAAGAAAACGTTCTCTCACCCTGCCAGAGTCTTGAATCATCTTCACATTCTCTGAGCCAAACTTGTCTGAGTAGAGTTTGAGGAGCCTCTGGGAGATCTCGGACAGAGGGGTGAGTTTGGGCTCCTTGTAGATGTACTCCTTCCCATCCTCATCCTCAAAGAACCCCTGGGGGATGCCAAGAAATCAGTCATGGAGTGCCATACATCATAGACAAACAACTGAACATGACTGTACATGAGTGAGATTTTGTAAAGGTGGTCTAAGAATTGGGATGAACCTCACAAACTCAAAAAATGACATCGTCAACATTCCCCTACATTCCTTATGAAAACAACCAGTTTTTGCTTGTGATAACAGAATGACGTGTCCTTGGAAAACCTTATTTCCCAAAGATAAAGCCATGGGTGTACAACGCTGAGTTATGGTGACTTATCTATATTTGATTTTGTGCAAAAGGTCAAAACAGACAGCCTCTATATCTTAAGTGGTCAAGCTCAAGGCTCATCGCACAAACACACTGAATGTAGGAGTATGTGCACAGTGAGATGAATAAGAGGATTTATAAGGAAATGAATGAGTATCTTTTCTCAAGGGAATCCCTGAGGCGTGGTGATGCATTTTATCCAGGTCATCATTTCACTATTCATTTTCCATACAGTTGATCAACTACACAATGCTCTAGTGAAGTGGATCAAGGTATGACGCCAACAGTCTGTAGAACTCCAATGTGAGCAGTAATGAACTAGCACAACCAACAGAGCTATCACACTCCTAGCACGCTAATGGGGAATGAGCTAGGCAGCCCAATCAGCTCCATTTACCTCAGTCCCAGAGTCAGTAAACTGGTACTGCTACAGGGTCACAGGGCGATAGAAAACAAGTCCAGAGTTATTCCAACACTCCCCGAAAACATCTCAACAGCACTCGAACAGAACAATGCCAATGGGTCAATGATGTTACGCACTACTACGAGCCTGTTACAAAACCACTCCACTCACTAGTTCTTTTCAGTAAAAACCACAGAACCACAACAAAGGTGAAAGCAAAGGGTGAGCAAAGGTTGAGTTGATTAGTGATCATAATAAAGAAGCCGATTGTGTATTAGAGGGCTCACTCCAGTGCTTCCAGCACTACTACCACATGCAGGACAAGCCACAAAGCAGTATGGGCGCAGGACAGGACAGGAGCAGATTAGCGGACAGCAGCGCTGTGCCATGGCAGAGGCGTGGTGATGGATTAGTGACAACACGGCACACCACACTCAGACGACGGCACAGCCCAGGGCAACTTACCGCCGCCTTCACAGAGGATGCAAAGCAGAGAGAAACCCATTAACATAACAAGCCAGGGAGAAGAAAGCCTGGCGTACACCATGCTCATGACCATGCTGTGTCCCCGGGACAAATACCCAGGGCAGCTCTCATGCTGAAATCAATCAATTACTTCATTGCTATCCAACTCTTATCATTTAATTGATCATTTACTGAAGGCCTGCACCATGTGTGAAAATGTGAAAATCATTTTGAGCTAAATAAAATTGAGCAACCTTGGAACCAAGAACACTTTGGATGATGTGTCTATTATCAACTGACTACATGTAATTTTGGGCTTATTAAAATTTAACAACCTTGAAACCAAGAACACGTTGGATGAAGAGTCTCTGTTATCAACGGACTACATGTCATCATCCCTCTTTTTATGACTCCAGCTACACTAACTGGTCTGGCCCTGGGCCTCTGTCTCACCTGGCCGAAGAAAGCCACTCTGAAGTAGGTTCCCAGCAGCCGCTTGCCAGTGTGCATGACCTCCGTCACTTTGCTGTAGGCTCGGTGCAGCGTGTCGTACAGGTGAGCCAGTTTCTACAAAGAGCAAAAGACACAGGTGGAGTCAGGTATACAACACTCCCAATCCTCCCACTGGGGCATCAAGTGTGCCCACACCCACCCTTCATCATCCAGCACCCTCCAAAAACAGCTGCATGTTTGAAAGTGCTGCTTGGGAAGAAAGAGCGCGTTCGGTGCGTTACCTCAAAGTCCCGGCGCTTCTCATAGATGGGGATGATGAGTTTGTAGACGTCGGAGATGAGCTCGTAGCGCTCAGCCTTCCACAGGCCGTCAGCACACTCCTCCAGCAGCTCCATCAGCACGTCCTGCGGAGAGAGAGCAACACTGGACATCACGCCGCAGCTCCACCCGACACAGCACCTCACATCACACAACCCAGCTACATCACATCACATATACACAGCACCTCACATCACACAACCCAGCTACATCACATCACATATACACAGCACCTCACATCCCACAACCCAGCTACATCACATCACATATATACAACGCTTCACATCACACAACACAGCAACATCACATCACATATACGCAGCACCTCACATCACACAACCCAGCTACATCATACACTTCAGCCCACAACACAGCAACATCAAATCACATATACGCAACACTTCACATCTCACAACCCAGCTACATCAAATCACATATACACAACATCACACAACCTAGCTACATCACATCACATACACACAACACCTCACATCACACAACTCAGCTACATCACATCACATATACACAACACCTCACATCACACAACTCAGCTACATCAAATCACATATAGGATGGCTATGCAATCAGAGTACATGTGTGTAGTGTATACAGTAGTGTATGTTTGGACCTAACTTGGGCCGCACAACACCTGATGCTTTTTGTAACCACACAAACCCAGGGCCCTTGCCATGGGGCATACACTGACTGTTGATGTCTTTCATATAGTTGGGCAGGGATGAATATGATAAATATTTATTATATAGCGCCACTGGAACCGCTCTATTCCTCCTTTAAATAATACATTCAACATAAACACACGTCCTGCTGTGGAGTAACATGAGATGTTTAATTCAGTTTACAGTATGCTCTGATCTCAGAGTGGTCTCTCTAGTTCAGTGTCCAGAGGACATTGAGTTGAATATAGTCGCACGTATCTGATTCTCTGATAAAAAATGACTGAAGATAGCATCGTGGCTATACAGTATATGATAACACAGCTGGAGGGCCAATTGTGATTTATGTCTGTTTGAGATAAGCTCTGGAGATAAGACGCAGCTCCTCAATCACTCAAACTCCAGTATATTACTTCACAGACCTGCAGGTTCCACTGCCCACAGAGCACGGTGTGTGTGTGTGTGTGTGTGTGTGTGTGTGTGTGTGTGTGTGTGTGTGTTTGTGTGTGTGTGTGTGAGGTGCAGCCTGCTGAGGGGGAACAGGGGAGGCCATGTGGGTGTGTGTCTGTGTGTGTGTGTGTGTGTGTGTGTGTGGCTCACCTCGTTGAAATGCACGTCCTGCATGCCTACGTCCTCCATCATGGAGGCCTCCTCGTCGATGTTGGGCGTGACCACTCTGAAGGCTGAGCATCCCTGCTTGAACATTCCTGAGCCACACAAGCACACACACACAAATGCTTTTTACATCATTTTGTCATATGCAGTCTTTTCTTCTTAAATGATTTGTGCTAGTCAACGTCATTAGCTTCATATTTGTAAATGAATGTACTTGTGCACAGCAGTGGCGGTTAAAGGTCAACGCTCTCTTTATGACAGCGAGGCGGACTATTGGTGATCACTCCATTGCCGTCTGATCATTACATAACACCACGGTAATGAGAACAACAGAATGGCACTGGACCAGTCCTGCCATGCTTCATCAGATGTACAGTACCGCTCACAGAGAGAATGCAACTAGTCCTTGAACCTCATGCAACACACACAAAAGATTCTCAAAATGCTGTCTTTGCAATGCCACAACTCTGCAGGCATCTTTGCATGTCCTACAAGCAACTCACTTAAGAAGACCATAAAACATAATCCAATCACCGTGCCTTAGTGAATATTATTTATATTTATTCATTAGACAGAAACAGAGTGTGATTTCCTAGCTCACAAATATGTAATGTAGTGAGTAATCAATTCATGCAAAGTCCTTCATTTGCACACTGAGTAGCATCACCTGCTGATAAATGAAGCCCTGCATCAGCAGGTCACGTCAAAGATCCTTTAACCCTCTCTGGTCACGTTTTATTCATTTTTAATTGAATTGTTCATTTAGATTGGGACAGGACAGTGCATATTCATTTACATCAGTACATACTGTGTTACTGTAACTGCAGTAAGTGTGCTGCAGACTCCATCCCCCCAGTGAGAGACATGAGCACCCCCAGTGGCCACACTCACCTTTCCTCTTCAGGTACTCCGACACCAGCGCTGCTACGTGCACATAACACATGGCTGCCTGCAACGCACAAGCATATCATTCAGCACTGTGTTCAAATCAATAGCTGCTCAAAGGCCTCATAAACCAAAATAGACTGTACACTTTAGGATCTGCATCGCAGTACTGCAGACGGTAATGCTTTTATATATTGTTAAATATAATCTTATAATCTATTTTCAGATGGACTGTAGTAATGAGCATTTGAAGGGAGTAACTTAAACATGCCTACTGCCATCACAAGTGATGAGAGGGAAGATGGATGAGGGAGTGTACAATGCAAGTATACTAATGTGTGTACTGTGTAAAATGTATCTAAATGTATGCTAATCCATGCCATGAGAAATGCATTTCATGTACTGTGGGCCTGCAGCAATGGTACTGCACTTTAGGAGAGCCACTATAGTAGCGGACAAGGAGTCAGGGGTGGGCAGCGGTGATCACCTCTGAGAGGTCGCCGTTCTTGACGTGGATGCGGGCCATGCTGTCCAGCCAGGTCTTGCGCAGCTCCGGGGTGCTGGCGTAGGACTTGGCCAGGCTGTACTGCAGGTCCACCAGCATCTCGGGGTCCCGCTCGTGCTCCTTCATCTGAGCCGTGGCCATCAGCACCGTGCGGATCCGCTTGGTCAGGTCCTTCACGTCCGACGGGAACGCTGTGTTCTGCGGACACGGGTCAACGACATCCCCCATGGCAGAAACACACAATTAGTCTAATAAGAGACTCCTACTTGAGCTGCCAACAAATATGACTCCTGCAGAATATTACTGTACACATCAGCACTAAAAAAGATGGCTTGTACTGTAAATGGCATGTCTGCTCAGTAACTGACTTTGATGGTCTTGTCGCTGTTGGCACAGTTGTTGATGATGGAGAGAGACTGCTGGAAGCGGGTTCCACCGATCCCGATGACATCAGCGATTAACTGGCTGACCGCAATGACCACCTGAACAAAGACACGAGCCAAGCAGAACCATGAGTCAGCAAAATGACCCCACAAGAGACCCAGGCACAGTGAGCAAGGACATTTTGAGCGATGACCTCTTCTCGTCCTTCACCAGGTGCTTTTATTCAGGGTAAGTGCGCGTTGTGGGCTCACCTGCAGGTGCGTGCGGACGAAGGACTTGCGGCCCGTGTAGTCAAAGTTGCTCTTCATGAGGAAGTAGAGCAGGTGGGCGGCGTCGCTGCGGATGGAGCTCAGCTTGGAGTTGCAGCACTTGAGGATCTCGTAGCAGAAGGCAGCGCACATGTCCGCTCGGCCCTCGAAGAACGTGCACGGGAACTGAGAGCACAGAGGACATGGTGCTCAGGATGGTGGGCTTTACAGAAGCCACTACTCCTCCAAGGCTCACTCACACTCTCACACTCACATACTGTATACACACACACACACACACACAGACACACACACATCATTCCTTGCTTACTTTGTAGATGAAGGTCCTGAGGGAGGTGAAGACCTGCTTAAGGGCTGTCTCCGATTGGTTGATCTGCAGGAAACAGAGGTGGACCTGGAAGACCTTCTTCATTAGGGGGTTGTGCCCATGGTCTGCACAGAGCTGAGTCTAGGAGAACCGTTAGAGAAATGCTGTTAGGTTGACCTGTGACTAAAGGCCTGTTTACCTGACAGTGCACCATTTAAGCCCAACGGCTCAGTCTCCTCCCAGCAGCTGGCGGGCTGCTCACCTTGAAGCCCATGATGAAGATGCTGAGGGTGTCCAGCACGGTCAGGCACACCTCGGTGGCCATGTTGGCCTCCAGCAGCGACTGGTTCAGCACGTCGGCGTCCGAGTGGCTGTAGGCTGGAGGAGAGAGACACAGGACATTGCTGTAGCGAGTTCCCACCACGCTGACCCACAGTTCCACTGTTACAGCCCACCGGCCACAAGAGCCGCTAGCATTAGTACAGTCCAGAGGCCAACAATAGTACATATTAAGAGGAAATGATGACGTAAGAGGAAATAAAAGAGTTTTATGGTTTCTTTTTAAGGAGTTCCTGAATATGGTAGGATGTTACGTGAGGAGCAGAAATGAAAAGAGATGGGCTAATGGCAAGGGGGCATTCCTAGGGAGAGGAGAGGGGCATGCTCTTAATGCAATCCAAATGAATGCCTGAGGAGCTAAGAGGAGTCTGCAAGCTGACTGGCGACCTGATACACTCTTACCATGGTCTACAGAAATTCCAAGTATACTTGAAATCTTTCTTACACTGAAAACACAGAGAGATGGACTTTGTTAAGAGAATGCCGTGGCCCATTTTGTCTTCCACAGACAGAAGCTCTTTTGCTTTCAGAGGCATCTTCTGGTACAGCAGCCATTGTAAGTCTACAGTATGTGTTTAGGACTAGGTCCTGCATGGGTTTAGACTAGATCCTCACTGGACACTGCTCTTACTTTTGCACCGGTCTTCTGTGTCTAGCTAATGTTAAGCAATACTAAATCTGACCTTGTGGTGGTGACATGGGGAAAGTGTCTGAGGTGTGAAGAGTGGTGTTGATGCTGAGGAAGAGGAGTAGGGTGATGAAGATGGCCAATGGGCGTGGGAATGGCGGCCAGAGAGGGGAGGTGCGGCGGGCGCCGCGGGCGACGAGGCGGGCACTTACTGTGGTTAAAAGTGTATGAGTTATCCAGGCTGCTGAGCTGCTGTAAGCGGGCATGCATCATTCCCGCCCTGTTACGGGACACAGGCAGAGTCTGAGACTTCCGCTCATGTGCTATGGGTCCCGCCCCTTCCTGGTGCCTAATGAGGAAACGGGACACCGTTAGAAGGGTGGCCAACTACCCGCATGGCCTGGGTTAGTCAAGCAGTCTAACGGAGCCGCAATCAGATCACCAGTCCTTTGGGAGTCTTTTGTCAATCAGGGTACAACTGGACAGGCGGCACGCAGCCCAGGAGTAATCAATAAGACTAGCAAGGAAGTGAAGTCCAAGACAATCTGAATGCAAATATCTTATATTGAAATGTTTTTTGGTTTATTTTAATTGTAAACAATAGCAAACATTGTGCATAGCAACCAAGTGTGCACTGAGGTTTTGGTGTGCATGCAGCTAAGCTACAGTGATTAGCATCAGGGCTACAACAGATAAAGCACCAGCAGAGAGCACCAGCATGCAGGCAAACAGTGTGATGCACTAGTCAGCTCTGAGCCGTGTGGCTGATGCAACATGGGATGATGTTAGCACAATGACCAAGAGAGAGAGAGAGAGAGAGAGAGAGAGAGAGAGAGGTAAACGCATGCAGCACACTCAGTCTTACCCAGGCAGGAGAGGGCGGGAGTCGAGTGCTTTTTAAATACTATTAGACTTGCCAGCGTTTGAGTGAATAGAGGAAGAGAGAGAGTGGCGGCGGGTTAGTGTGAGCGGTCAGCCCCAGCCCGCTGTGTGTCAGCGCTGGAGTGACCCAGTAACAGTGTGTGTGTGTGTGTGTGTCTGCGCTGTCTGCTGTGTCACTGAACGTGAGGCAGTGTTGGTGTGGAAAGCTGCAGTTCCATGTGTACCACATTTATAGGACTTTACATGAAGCACGACAGGAGGGCCAACACTTCCTCCATAAATATACTTCACATAGAGATAAGCTCAATACTTTAAACTTCCTCAAACACAATTTCTCTGCACATATTGCATATTATTTGCACCAACATGAACATCCTTCATTAAAGGCATTAAAAGGGCTCTTTGCATGCAGACAGATTTGTGGAACACACATAAATACTATTGTCAACTGAAGTAGGAAACAGTAATTTAGAAACATTACCTTGCAATGTATCTTTTCCCCATATATTTGAACTGATGAAGGCATACTCTGAAATCAAACATAACACACAAAGCTGGTGAGAATATGTAACTCCAGGGCATATTTTTGCAGCAGATCTTCTGTTCACACATGTAATGACAACTTCAACAAGATCCACAACTTACTCAATGAGTGTGAAGAAATCCATCAGATCACCAGAGGAGGCCTTGTTCCAGTATGTGAACAAAGCATCTGCAAAGAGAAATGATCAAATCAGTGTACACTCTAAAGGCCAACTCACACCAGAACCATTGCAAGCAGTTTTCAGTCACCTGTCTGACATCCGTCTATTGTTTGAGATTCCATTAGTATCAGTGCAGCAATTTAGACTGGCGACGCTTTGCACACAAATGACGGCTGACCAGAGCGCGATGTGTGATTTGTACACATAGGAAAACACATGGATAAACACACTGTCACGTCACGTCTGAGTCGGAGGCCATGGAAATTGATTGATTTTACGTTTCACTCTTGAGGTGTATGCTTGCATGGATAACATTCTTACTATTCCATTCTTATTCAGTGTGTGTGTGTGTGTGTGTGTGTGCGTGTGTGTGTGTGTGCGTGGTGGTCGGTGGTGGAGGCTCACCCTCGGACATGCTCTTGAGGACGTGCAGGAAGCACATGAGGAGGCTCTTGATCTCAGCCTGATCCAGTTTGTCACAGCGCAGCATGGAGCTGCCCAGGGCTGAGGCCGGCTGGTTCTGAAAGCAGCGGGAGAGATGTCAGGTCCTCAGACACACACACACACACACACACACACGCACACACACACACACACACACACACACACACACACACACACACACACACACACACACACACACACACACACACACACTCACGCAAACCACAAACAAACAAATACCCATATTCCATACAGAGGGGAAAATCTGGACTGTTGCATTCTACGGAATAATCCACACTACAAAGCAAGTGCTTGATTTTCTGGGGGGGAGGGGAGGGCGTTATTTGGTCGAGGGTTTGGAGGTTTGACAAGTGGAAGGTTACTGTCCAAGCCACTACATGAAGCAGGAGGAGAAACAGACAGAAGCAGTGGACTACCACCACTACCACAGCGCAGGGGTTGGCACGAGCAATGCTGTCTTCCTTTGCCAGCAGAAGGAATCGTCGGGACCAGTAGAACGCTTGAGGAGTGACTCCATGGAAAGAGTGAAGCTATGTCTTTTTTTCTACAGACTTGGGCTTAAATCTTCGGTAGGGATTTAACTACAATAGTATCCCAAAGAGTGAATTTCATGAGTGGAGGTATCCATAACAAGTGTCATAACAATAACTAAATTCAGACATTTACTGAATACGTCACTACATATCCCAGACAGTAGACCTGGATCTGATCCTTAACTAGCCCCCAAAAACTACAGAGGAGCTTTGAGATGAGGTCATGTCTGGTCAGAAGCACACATTCACACTCAGCGCAACATGGACACACACACTTCACATCCAAACCTCTCAGCAGAGACACACAGATGAGATAAGTGCATGCGGTCACTCCACACCTCAACAATACCAATGAAGCTGGCTTCATGCCACCAGAACGGTGCGTGAGATTTAGATCCCCTCCTGGCAAAGTAAAGAGGGCCAGTAAGGAAGCAAAGCACATATATAGGCAGTCATTAGCGCAAACACTCTCTCACACACACACACAGATTTTGAGAAAGGAGCACTCCTGGGTGAGAGGGGATAGCAATCGTAGAGGGGCAATTTGACTGGAGAAAGAGGGGGAGGGGGGTCAGAGTTCAGAGTTCAGAGTTCAGAGTGGGTTTGGTACTTGGAGCGCGCTGCTGGCGTGTGGGCTCTCGGGCAGAGAGGGGATAGAGAGCAGAGAAAAGTCCATGGTGGCGCGCTTGACGCGGGCCGAGAGCGTGTGGTCGTCGGCCTCGGCAAAGAGGCGCAGGACGCTGGCCGAGTGTCTCCGAGCGAATCGAAGCTCCCTCTGCTGGAACAAGCCCAGGAGGAGGAGGAGGAGGAGGAGGAGGAAGGGGAGTCAATGACACAATGAGATAATGCCTGCCTTGCCAGCCCCATGTCCACTTAGAAGGGGCATCTCTCTCTCTCTCTCTGTTTCTGTGAACAACAAACTCTTCCAACACATGACATCTCTCTGGACACAGACAGACAAAAAAGTCACTTTTTTCCCCAATTTCTTTTGAACAGATACAGTAACAGTTTCCATGAACGTGGTGGTACCCATTCAAGAATCAGGCTTTCAAACACACAGCAGGTCTCACATTACGGCATAATTAGCTTAGCAGCATGCAGCTGTGCTGTGCGGATGAATAGATAGGAGCGCACGAACCAGAGAGCCCTGCCACTCAGACACCTTCCTGGCACTGGAGGGACTCTCAATAAGTAATGAGCTTCTTTAGAGGGCAGATGGCCGACTCTAATTGCTTCCCAGGAAAAAAAGGGCCGATTGTCAGCAAGCAACTGGAGCAAACCTGAGGCTGCTCCTCACTGTGAGGCTCATGCCTTGGCTGATATATATGGCAGAAGTGAGTGTGTGTGTGTGTGTGTGTGTGTGGGCAGTACCTTGTCCAGGGAGTTGGCCTTCTCGTGGTTCCTCTCAGACAGGCTGTTGCCGGAGTCGGTGCTGATGAGGGAGCCGCGGGAGTCGGCGTGGCGGACGGCATTGATGTTGGGCGTGGAGGTGGCGTGAGGCGACGCTGTGGAGGGACAGGCTCAGTCAGCATTCGTCTCGTGTCAATCAAATGTGTGTGTGCTTTGGAGGCTCTCTACACCTCTCTTGCTCGTAACTTAGCAACACTTACCTGTGCCAGAGATGACCCCGAACACATCCTTATGAAGGCTGTTCTCAAGGATGGTGCTCGATCTCGGAGGAGTCATGGTGATGTTCGTGAGGAGAGGGTCATCTCGTCCATTCTGAAAATCAGTAAACAGAGAGGAGATGCACATGCACATTAGCATGAGAACTGAGGAGTCGAGTGTGTGTGTGTGTACTCTTAAAGTGTTTCTCCTCATGACCACTAGGTGGCAGTCCTACATTATTGGAGTGGTTGACGAACGGGGAGACCTCCTTCACGTTGAGCCGGTGCACGTTCTCCTGGAGGAGCCCAAAGAGGGGCAGGTACAGGGTGGCCAGTCTGGCCTGCTGGCTCTACAAAACAGTATCCACATGACCCATTAGGACCTTCACAGGCTCTACGCGTGCACAAAACACAGGTGACGGCAGGTGGCCTGGACGAGAGGGGCGCTCACCTTTGTTGTGTAGCGGTCATCGAAGGTGTGCTTGATCATGAGGTTCTTCAGCACCTGGATGGAAATCTGTCGGATCTCTCGGAACTCCTGCAGCGCCCCGCCCACTTCTCGCAGCAGAAGGCCGACCAGAAAGTGGTTTTTGCAGAAGTCGTCCGTCAGCGAGTAATCTAGCTGGAGATCTGTGGGGTTGAAGAGTGGAGTTAAAGGAGTTGAGGGGGGTGGAATCGAACAGAGGGGTGTTTTTTTTCTGTTCCCTTTATTGGTTTAATACTCTGCAAGCAGTTTTGCTATAAACAACTCCAGTGATTTTAGCCTAACAACCAGTGTTTGACCCCAAATAGACATAATCCCCAAGAGCGACAGTCAACTCTGTATGAACTTCCACTGAGATTACAATCATTGCCTGAAAACATGTTTCTCTGTATGACTTCATGGTAGAGCTAAGTAGCCTTCCGCCAATAAACTGATGTAAAAACAACCTGACTGATCAACTAGCATCAAGGCATGACGCTGTATATTTTCAAGAAAATAACAGAAAAACATTTTCATTCAGTTTCACAATAATGTACAAAGTGCACACTTCAGCAGACAAGCATACAGAGCAGAAACACAGCGTTGGAAAACCAACACGTTCTAGACTATACACAAGCTCTCCTGTCAACCAACACTTCTCTGCTGATTCAGTTTTCCACTCTTAGGTTTCACATTCAGTGGAGGGCGGTGGGGAAGGCCATATAAATCAACCGATTTATGAAAACAGCATTCCACATTGTTATTGTTCATTGATTAGATGGGATGTCGGAGTATGGATTTTAGTTGGGAAATCAGTTGGGGACTACAGAACTTGGTGTGAGTTCACGAGTTACAATCTCAGGGGGGCTTAAAAAGTGTTTAGAGAGAAATTACACAAGTGCAGCCAATCAAATGGTGCAGCCGGACGACAGAAGCTGGGCAATGAGGCGGCAGGGGAGTGTTGGACAGTGGATCACACAACTACACATGTGGACATCAAATCTGACATGGCACAAATGTAAAATGGTGATTGAACATAGGATACAGGGCCAGTTGATTTTATAGAGCATGTGCATGGTAAAGTTGTTTATATAGTTTCTATAAAATCAAAATATCATCGGGATGCTCTTTTGAGTTGAAATTTGTTGAGGCCAACATTCGTATTCTGAGAAGAAAATCAAGCCTGATTTAAGGTGGCAAATTAACAGTGAATGCAGTATTCAGATACAGATTGTCAGAGATTGTATAGGGTCTATTAGATACATAAACACACACACACATACACACACACACACACACACACACACACGCACACACACGCACACACACGCACACACACGCACACACACGCACACACACACACACACACTTGAAGATTATGCACCATAATATAGTGTGACAAAACTTCATAAAAATAAATAACTGGTCGAAAACAATGGTACCCTGTTTGCATATCCCATGGCATTAATGTGTGATTGGGCTGGATGGGCAGGTATTTTGGCTCTAATTTTGGTGCCATGGAGATACAGATTGTTGAGGGCTAGAAAGGACAGGCAAGCAGCACACCTTTCACCTACCTACAGGAGTGTCATGTGACTCCATGTTGGAGGAAAGTAATGCTAATTGGCAAAAAAGAGAAAAGATAAACCCAAATGGATACAAACACAAGGACACACTACACTAAGAAGAGGGATGGATGAAACATAGCAGCAATAATGTCACATTTGTTCAAGAGCACAAAACATGCATATGTTGAGCTTCTGTTTCTGCTGAGGCTAATGGTCTTGGTTTCAAGTGCAGTAGCTAAAGTAGTTGGCTGCATTTAGCGTTAGGGCAGCCAAGACAAATTTCATCAGAGAACACGAGAGGAGGAAATTTAAATAATAGTGCTGTGTCCTGTTCAACATTCTTCACAGACCATTAGTGAAAAAATACAAATGAAGTTGGATTTCTCAGTTGTGAGTCTGAGGTTCATAATTGCAGAGAGTGGGAGAGGTGGGAGAGGTGGGAAAAGTGGAGGAGAGTGTTCTCACCTTGAAACCTCTGGATTCTTCCTTTTCCAAAAGGCATAGGCAAATTCAAGGGAATGTAATGTTCATGGTTGCAAGCCACTCGAAGGAATTCAAACCTAAACTCATATAAAGTCTGAAAAGCAAGACAAGACCATGTTTCAGTAAAGGATATCAGAGCAGCAATACTGTAGCTCTAACATCTGCTGTAATGGAAGAACTACCTTGGGATCTCCTGGCATGAAGCAGTTGATGTAGTTGTTGATCTGCTTGAACATGAAGCCTCTGTCCATGAATGTGAAACAGCGCTGGGAGGAGAAGAGAGAATTCCACCTCTTTTTAGGAAATGTTTCTAACTACCAATGCTTCATTCACATTTGTTCATACAAATTCCACGGTGATTCTAATCATGATAGTGTCCCCTGTGGCGACTGTGTTGACAGGGGAACATAAGTGCTGAACTAATCAGTAGAAACACCACGGTCGGTCAGTTCAGCTCCAAGGACGCTGGCAGATGCTGGCAGGAAATTGCAGAAATGACCGTGGAGGACAGCTAGTATCTGGGCTCTAAATCAGATAAAGGCCTTGGGCCAGTGCTGGACATGCATCGGACGGCAGTGAAATCAAACACTCCTTTGTTGTGTTCATTAAGAGATTAAATCCGTCTCCTTTTTATCGAGTGAGAGCGAGGCAGGACAAGACAGGGCTGTGAGCTGGAGAGGTCGCCGTGCAGCTCGGTGGCCAGGCGTCGGCTCATCCATTAGTCAGCGCAGGTGAGAAGCGTACCTGTCCCCCGAGGCACCCGGAGGTGTCACCTCTCCGCTTTCACTCTCACCTTAATGAAGACGGCCAGGCTGTGGTTGGCGTTGCGCGCCGCGTCCAGGTTGTCCTTGTACTTCTGCGTGATGTGGGGCATCATCATGTTGACCAGCGTCTCCACCGTGTGGTGGAAGGAGGCCGAGAAGCGCTGGTTTCTGGAGAGCTGAGCAGAGGAGGGAGGGAGAGGGGGAAACAGAATGAGATGGACAGAAAGAGAGATGGAGATGGGTGCTTGTGAGGGAAAGTGTAGGCCTGTGTGTGTGTGAAGAGAAGAGTGTAGGCCTGTGTGTGTGTGAAGGGAAAAGTGTAGGCCTACAGTATGTGTGTGTGAGGGGAAAATTGTAGGCCTGTGTGTGTGAAGGGAAGAGTGTAGGTCTGTGTGTGTGTGAAGAGAAAAGTGTAGGCCTATGTGTGTGTGAAGGGAAGAGTGTAGGCCTATGTGTGTGTGAAGGGAAAAGAATAGGCCTGTGTGTGTGTGAAGAGAAAAGTGTAGGCCTGTGTGTGTGAAGTGATATGGACAGTTAAAGGATCTATACTACTGGGAGACAGACATGCAGTAGGTTTCTGCCTTGGGCTCTTGATTACACATGAGCATGTCAGAGAGGACTAAATGGAGGGTTTCAGGGTTTCAGAAATTGGAGATCTCGGTAGTTATCACTGTGGGATTGCTCTCTAAATCTGGGGCAAAACAGAGGCCGATTCAAAGGCCTGAGTGTAATTGAGCACATAAATACAGGGGCCTTCAAGATTAGCATTATCTTACCTTTACCCGACCACTCTCAATTAAGTACTGGGCCATGGACTTCACTAAGGCTTCAAGGAAATACCAAGAGTACTGCAAAAGGAAGACAACCATAAAAGCATTAAATCGTGTGACAGGCCGTCATGTCTCTTTGTTATGCACGACACCGAGATGCAGCGGTTACCTTCAGCAGCTTGTTGCTGGTCAGGAAGTCAGTGGAGGGCTTCAGGATTGCAGTCATGGCTTTGGCCAGCTCCTCATGGACCGTCCTGGTGCCGTTGGCTGTGTACGGCTCGTTCTTGAATACGTACTGCAACACAAGGAGACTCGCGTGAGTTCAGTTCACGCCCCGCGGCTGACACAAGAGATATCCATCAGAGATGAAGTCATGCGCTTACTTTCACATATGAGCGCAAGAGGTGCTCCAAACCCTCTTCATGGCACTGGGCAACCACATGAATCATAACCCTGAAAACGTAAAAAAAAGAAATGAGAGTTGACTGGGGCTCCTGGATAACCTTGCCTGCGGCGCCACGGCCAAACTCATAAGATTTGTTTTCCCTCATCGGAAAAATCCACGTGTGGCACTGGGCTCCCGGAGTGTTATTGTGGAAAAATCTGGAAGGCGCTGGCTTGCCTGGTCACATTCACGGCCACCTCCTCGTGGGTGGCACCGGTCAGCACTCGGAAGAGCTGGTTCAGGATGGTGGGCAGGAAGTTGATCATCACGTGACTCTCCATGGCGTGGAGACTCTGAGGGAGAGAATGAGGTAGAGGGGTGGTGAGTGGAGTGGAGTGGTCAGTGCAGAGGGCCTCACCGGGCAGCCTGGAGCGCCTCTGATTTACAGCGAGCGGAGAGTGTAGTATAGCGACTGAGGTGAATGCGGGAGTGATTGCTTTGGTTGGCATGCGTATAGGGGTGCTTTATTATGCTGTTTTACACTCTATCAGTGTTCACTAAATGTTGTTGATGGAAACATTCCTGCGCGGGTCCACACAGCAGAGATTAGCCGCTGCGATGGAGAGATTGGTGTGGTGTCGCCCACACCCATGGCACAACACAGAGGCCCAAACGAGCTTTACGCAACAGGAAGCAACCGCACAGCAAGAATAGCAGGACACACCTGAGAACCAGTGGGCAACGATAACACTCATGAGCCAGGAACGAGGGAGGCAGGGTCAGACACAGAGGGAGAGAGAGAGAGAGAGACAGAGAGAGAGAGAGAGACAGAGACAGAGAGATACAGTAGACAGAGACAGAGAGAGAGAGAGAGAGAGAGAGAGAGAGAGAGAGAGAGAGAGAGAGTAGACACAGAGAGAGACAGAGAGGAGGGCACTGGTGCATCATCAGTCTCACACACAGTACGGGGGGGGGGACGGGACTCAAGGCCAGTCCAGTGTTTTGGCCGGTGGCCAGTGCAAATCTCCCCGTGGCGTGACCTTGGGCGCTGACCAGGGCCCATTGTTTGTGCCGGGCGCCGTGTTTACTCTAGCTCCCCAGAGATGCATCTGGACACGCAGCTCCGCTACGTGGCCCGCCGCACCGCTCACGACAAGAGGTGCGCTCGCATTGTCCAGCGGGACGGGCCTGAGCAAACAGCCAGCCCGTCTCTAAACATCCTCAGGAAGCTGGACCGCGCCGGCCACAGACATGCTGATGAGCCCCAGGTACGGGGGGGTGACGACCGGCTGAGTGACATGACTGGGACACATGATGGATGGGACGCGAAAAAACGGCTCGCTGTCGGTGGTCATTATGTCGGAGTGGCAGGCCAGTAGCATGCGGGCTTCTGGTGCCGTCTGTCGTCTCACCTTCAGGTACTTGACCAGCTCTCCTGCCGACACCTGAGCACCTGAGTCCATGCTCTGGAAGTGATGGAAGAAGTTGTGCAAATGCTGGTCCTGTGCACAGAGAGAGAGAGAGAAAGGGAGAGGAAGAGAGAGAAAACAAATGCATGATGATGATGATGATGACGATGACAGTGATGAGAGACAAGGTGTTATGAGGAGGAATCATGATCATCGCCCTCCAAAACAGTGCAGTGATGAGGGAGAGTGTGTAAAACACTGGAGGGCTAAAGTAAAGAATAACAACGCTATAATATGCTCAATATATTAGACCACTTCATTGAATCAAAAGGTGCCACTGACCTGAGCGTAGACTGTGGAGACGAGGTGAGTGGACACTTTGAACAGAGGCTTGCCCCCGTCCACCCACTTCATCTCAGGGCTGGAGTGCTGCTGCAAAACAGTTGGCACACACTTGAGAACTATTGATCCCACTTGGGCAAAACATTTCTCTCAGGTCTTTGTCATGCCCCCATTGCTCTTCCTCCTGACCTTTCATTCACTCTCATGCCACTGTAATCTGTGTACATAATGCGTGTGGACATTATCCATTTGTATTTAAAGCGATTACACATACTCAGGCTCTTCTTAAAATGAGGCTGGCTAGCATTGCTAAGCTGCCCCTGATGTTACCTTGAGGCAGGGACCACTCTAAGCAGGGATTCACTGAAGGACAAAGCACCACTTAATCACAGTGAAGGCTGAGCCTACAGGGTCTTCTCAGTTCACCCCGACCCGACCTCCCACCCCACCCAACACCACTCCACCCCACCCCACCCAACACCACTCCACCCCACCCCACCTCACCCCACATGGCCTCCAGCAGGCCCTTCGGAGAGGCTTTACCTTGCTGATGCCCTCCTGACAGCTGAGGTAGCCAGCAGGCAGGTTGGCCGCCACGGGGATCTGCTGCTCGTTCATGACCACCCTCCCGTCCCTCAGCAAAGGGAGCCAGGCGTAGCCCACTGAGAGGTCAAGGGGTGAGAGGGCAGAGAGGGCAGAAGGTAAAAACAAAAGGCCTGTCAGCTCATTGCCACAGTTGGGTGATCACAGAGAGTAACAGGGTATAGCTAAGCACTTAACATGGAGGCAGCTACTTAGAGGCCCCCTTAATCCATTAGGATTGAACTAGAAGGGCCGTTTTAGGGAGAGGAGTTAAGAAGTTAAAGAGCTGGACAGAGAAGGAGGGAGAAACAGAAGAAGGTGGAGGTGGCATTCCTACCCAGGTTCTCCACAACATCCCTCTTCTTGGTGCTCGCTTTGCTGTTGCTGTCACAGCTGATGTGGAAGAAGGTGAAGAGGAGATGGTGCTTCTCATTGAGCTGGGTGGGCAGCTCAAGTTTAAACTGAAAAGAAGAAAGTGTTTCTGGTCAACACATATACATTACTGCTAATAGTATTCAAGTTGTAAATACAATTAGTAACCAAAATGTCAAGGTTAGAAGGTTCTACCTCGTCGTAGAACTCAGGGTTCTGCTGGTGGTGTAATACTGCTGCAAAGGCATTTTTGGTAAACAGAGGACCGCCTGGTCGACCGTAGATGCACTGTGGATCGGCCACAGGGAACCGAATGGGAGAGACACACCAATGAGGTTTCAATAACGAGTGACATCTTAGGAAACCAAATGAAAGAGGGATGGGTTAAGAGAAATAGGAGAGAGTGAGAGATGAGTTACCTTGAGTGGAGCCGCCTCCTCATCATCCGAATCCTTAAACTCAATGCACACAGCTATGTTCCTCGCCTGTAGAGACACAAAGCACAGGTCTGTGAGCTTAACCAAGCCTCAGAGTAGAGAGCTACAATAGCACCTCTCACACCCCCGCAGATGTGTATTGATCGGCAGCAGCATACCTTGGCGAAGGACTTTTGGCTGTCGTACTTGAGGTGCCTGGGGTAGACATAGAGGTGATTGTTGTAGATGGTGAAAGGCTGGGAGCACTTGGCTATGCAGGGCACAAACTCCTCCACTTCAAACAGCACGTCTCGCTCACTGACGTCAAACTGCTTCACCGGAATGTAGGATGAGGTAACGCAATCTGCGGAGCGACGCAAGGGGCAGCAGGAGTGACCCCACAAGAAAGACATTAGAGACCTCTTAGCCAGGGCTGGGCAGGGAGGGGAAGGGAGGGGGACAGAGAGTCTTGCCTTCGGGCTATTGAAGTTGGAGTGGACTTACTGGGCAGGTCGGGAGGAACGCTGTCAATGGTAACGTCTAGGTTTCCTAAGATCACGGGAAGCTTGGCCATCTTCTCTGGCCTGGGAGACGAAAGTAAAACAAGCAAGTCGTTAATGCCTTTGTTATGTTCTACCTGGGACCAAATGTGAACCCGAGAATCAGCCCTGAGAACAGAACACGAGTAGGAAAAATATTTAGAGAGGTGCTGAGCGGAGGCACCTGATAATCTGCCTGAGCGGGGGAACCGAGGGTACGGAACGCTTTTCCCAGCGAGGAGCGTTTAACAAGCCGAGCCCCCGCCTGTGGCTCTGGAGATCCTCGGACATTCCAACGGTCCAGACAGAACATGAAGTCCGTCTGGCCGGACGGGCCGCTTGTTAACAAGAGCAGGGCACAGAGGAGGGGAACACTGCTGTACTCACTTTCTGAAGTCGGCTAGCAGTTTGAACATGTCTTCGTTAGACAGCTTGTTGCTGTCTTGTCTGTAGATTGCGGAGAAGCGGGCCGATTTGTCCAGTGTCCCTGATGCATCTTTAAACAAGGGCCTGAGGAAGGAGAGACGGAGGGGGGGATAGAGAGAGAGAACAATAGAGATGTGTAAAACAGCGGGTGAGTCACAGAGCTAGAAAAAGGAAGGAATGAAGTCAAACTTTCTCATTCCCTGAGCTCTGGCTTCCTGCTGTTCCATGCTTTCATGTTTCCACTTGAGATAGCAGCCCTATGGTTCTCTCTGCTCATCACACACACACACACACACACACACACACACACACACACACACACACACACACACACACACACACACACACACACACACACACACACACACACACACACACACACACACACACACACACACACACACACACACACACACACACACACACACACACACACACACACACACACACACACACACACACACACACACACACACACACACACACACACACACTTCCTGCAGAAGCACCTCTGCGCTCTCGACCACAGGCATGTGTGTCCCATTGGAAAGATAAACAACATCCTGTGACGGGCCCAGCCTTACCTCAGGCATCACAAGGCCAACAGGGCCATCTCTGCCAGGCCTGGAGCCTCACACACATACACACACACACATACAGTACACACACAGAGAGAGAGACACACACACAAACACACACGCACACACACACGTCTCCGCCAGGCCCGTGTCAAGCTCAAACTCCGCTCAACTCTTCTGTTTATTTTTTCTCGCTTTGCCTTGAGGGTGCTGCATGACCGCAAGCAAACTTGGACAACAACAAAACGAAACTGGCATTCTTTTGCTTCCCCCCTCCCCACAACACAAAGGATGGGCTTGCTGGGCCTGCCAGGATCCCAAATGAACCGTGCATCTCTACTACAGTACACTAACACATTACTGCGGCCTTAGCCACAGTCGCTTGGCAGGAGTGCTCAGGGAGAAATCCAGATAGGCTCGCAACAGTAGCCTGTCAGGTCTGCGTTAGTGCCCGACGTTTCAGGTCAGTGGTCTTACCTTGCGGCCCAAGCGAAAGGCATCCTGTACTGACCCAGCCTGCTGCAGGCCAATTTGGCATTTTTCAGCACCTTCTGTGCAGCCTGGAAAAGAGACAGAGAGAGAGGGAAAGAGAGAGGGAGAGAGAGAGAGAGAGAGAGAGAGAGAGAGAGAGAGAGAGAGAGAGAGAGAGAGAGAGAGAGAGAGAGAGGGAGAGAGAGAGACAGAGCACAATGACCCCAGGCAGACACAGACAGCACACACACGCACGCCATAGCACATCTCAGAACCAACAGAGGGGCCTATCAAATTCAGTTAGCTCACTCTGCTGCCAATCTTTCCACACAAACTGTGACAGAAATGTCCCTGATGCATTTTACACAGAGAGCGCTGCCTTCATAAATCTCATCACCACATGTGGAGCTCTTAGTTAGAGTGGTGTGCGAGAAGACTTGTGAAGGCAGAGACAGTATGTCTGGAACACTAAGCAAGGAACTCTGAGATGGCTGACTAGAGCAGAGAGATGATTTATTGAGAAATAAATATTCACTGTAGCGCGGAGGCTAATGGCATTGTTTGTTCATGTTTGTTTGGGGACCATTTATGTGGTGTCAATGTTGTGTCAATATGTGTGTGTGTGTGTGTGTGTGTGTGTTCCTCACCTTCGCAGAGTCGGAGCTCTTCATGTAGGGCTCAGCGCAGTGTGTGATTCCGCCCTGCAGGACCTTCTCTATCCGGGCCACCAGGAAGATGTCAGGGTGAGGGCAGGTCACGGAGAACACTCCCTACGGCACAGACACACACACACACAGCTGCTCTTTAGCCAGTCCCACAACTACAGTGTGGTCAGACACGCGCTGGACACCAACCAGTGACCTACTTTTTTAGGGTACTGCATGGCACCCTCTGGCAGCCCATTGGCCAGCTTCTGGCTGCCCAGCAGACTGTCCCCGCCTCCATTCATGAGCTGAGCGCTGGGATTGGGCACCATCTGCCTGACGGACGCGTGGTTGAGATCCACATGGAAGTCGGAGGAGATCTTCCTGCTGTTCTGAATGTCAAAGAGGGACAGCGTGACGTAAAAGGGCTCCACCTGCGAGACAGACGAATGAGGCAGAAAGAGACGGATCAGTCCAAAGCCCCGTTGCTTGCATTAGTAAGCTAGAGAAAACAGCAGTCATGGTGCTGGCACGCCGCTCTTTATTTAGGGAAGGGATGAGGAGGAGAGGGGAGGACAGACTGCGCTATCACAGCAATGACTCAGCAAGCGACGGAGTGGACGCCGTGTCCTCTCTGACCCGGGCGCGGTCAGCCGGCGGCCACCGGCCTGCGTATTAATTACAGCGCTGCACTTCCTGACCGCAGGGCTTTGAAGCGCCACGTCTCCGCGGACGAGAGCTGTGCCAGTTCTTCACCGATGTGTTCTTAACATTTTCTCTTACCATTTAACGCGCGCTCAATCAACAGCCAGTGGTTACAGAATAAATACAAATGGCTCCAATCTGTGACACTAATCCCATTTGGCTTGTTTTGTGCACAGGCAAATCAGAGAAGTCATTCAACACACTTACTCTGACGTTGTCCTTTCTCCTTTTTAGAAATCCACACATATATTATATATATATATATATATATATATATTTATATTATTTAGATCTACACATGTCAGAACAGGACCATATATTTCCAGGACAGTAGCCATGAGAGAGCGCCCCCCTCCTGGGCTGGGCTTTATTTATTCGCTCTACAGGGCAGTGTTCCAGATCCTGCTGAGGGGAACCGTTCCGTCACTCTAATGGCCGCGCCGCTGTGATTGACAGCAGGAAACCGGCACTCGGCAGCCTCGCCGCACATTACAAAGCCTTGGCACCGGTTGCTATGCCAACCAAGGCCTCTGTCTCCACAGAGACGAGCGACGGTGACGTCAGAGGCCAGTGAGCCTGGAGAGAAGCCGCTGATGGCCCCGTGTCACGCTACCGCTTATTAGAGAGATATCAGGGCACATTAAGGACTGCGCCACTGGCCACTCAGGAAGTCCACTCACATTAGTCGTTGGGCCGTCCTCGTTTTCGGCAACACAGCTTTGCAGGTTGAAGGCCAAGTCGTGGCAATTCACTAGGATGCGCTTGCCAAACTTCTCCTCAAACTGCTTGATGTCTGGCTCGATTCCTGAGAAGTCAAGTTTCTGAATGAAGAGAGAGAGAAGGCTTAGTAGTGTGGTGAAGTCCGTGCATACTTACCATGACCAGGCCACGAAGGGTCTGCCCAGGGTGGGAATGGGCTTCAGTACCTGTATGTCTGGGTCCAGTGTGAAAAGCTTCAGTCTGGTCTCATTCCTCATCTTTGCTTCAATGTCTCTGGCACTCTGAATACAAGAAAAGACAAATCTTACCAAACATCATCAAACTAAACTACTAAATGACATTCCACATTCAACAAAGCTCTTCACTCAAACAATCTGTGCTAATATCTCAATTTCAGTTAAAATCACTCATCATGGTTCACCATCAGTTCATCCGGTTCATACTTTATTTGACAAGGTGACACAAAATAACACATTGTACAATTTAACCCATATTTAATCTGTATATACAGTACATTCTTCTCAGTGACAGTAGAATAACACTGACGCTACTATTAGTGGAGGTATTCAAGGACTGTCCATGAGAGAATGCAAATTCCTCTCTATTAGGCTTGTGGTCAGTTGTGCTGGGCAGCTGCTGTGGTGGGATGGCTTTGTGGTATGACCGTGGGTTTGCTTTCTTAAACTGTCCATTTAGATAAATGAGACCTACCTGAAAGCTATCCATACTTCCAGAGGAACTGTCTGCTTTCCCCAGATCATCATCTGCAAGAGCAAAAGAAGGGATCCTTTCACAACGTGGAAATGATCCCAAACCAACACAGTGATGAATTCCAGACAACCCCCCACTCCCTACCCCCTCCAACATCTCCACACCGCATTTATTAATCTGCCATTAACGAAGCACCTCTTTACAAAACCAAACAATAACTCCACTTGGCCACTATCTGAGGCATTTATCACACACAGAGAGAGGAGTGCAATGTTTACACTGAAACTGGATGCCTCTAGCATACGCTCATGTTTCTCTGCTATGTGTGATTACGAAAAGCCGCTCAAGTGTGGTTGCCGGCGTGGGGAAGAGGCATGTGCTCTCTCCCCACACACACACACACACACACACACACAGACCCCCAAGCCGGGCTGGTTCTGGGAACAGGAGGGCTCCCCCAGATAGGAGCGCTGCCCTGGGAAGAGGAGCCCCCTCAGAGCCTGGGTGGTCCCGTGCACCAGCAAACACATGCTCCGCAGGACGGGGGAGCGCAGGGTGGGCCCAGCGACCGCTCCCCGCCTCAGTACAGAGCGCAGAGACACGACTAGACGTCCACGCACGGGCTCGTCTGGACGGAGGCGGCCGGTGGCGGTGGCGGTGGCGGTGGGGGGAGGCGAGGGGGCAGGTCGTCACTCAGTCTAGCTGAGCACATAAGGCCCCAATAGCACATGAGTGCAATGCTCCTCTCTGTGTACACAGCAGATTAAGGCCCAGTGTCGGCCATATTAGGGGTATAATAACCGTAATCTCCAGACATTGCACTCTTTGTCCCGACATCCTGACTAAACGTCCTCCTATTAACTGGGCCCCTGCCATGTGTGGTCAGTAGGTGAGGCACCTGGGAGGGCATATCTGGTGTGTATGAGCGGCTAAGCAAACTAAGAGAAGTTCTGTAGTCAGGCTTTTGGCAGTGATTCAGATGTCTCTTATTACTCTTATTCCTCATGACCACAATGACTCAATTCAAAGCTGATGGTTTTAACAACCCAATCTGATATCATCAAGAGCCACGTCATGGAAATGTATTGTGTCAAGTGAACTTTCTTTGGTCAACACTTTCATGAGACATGATTCACCATGCCAATACACATGTCACACACACAGAGACAGACACACACACACACACACACACACCATCATGTAGGTCTCCATTCCTCTTCTCCTGCATGGCGAGCTCAAAGCTGGAGTGCAGGATCTTGTTGAGCGTGCCGATCCAGTCGTCCATCTCCCCCTCGCTGTCTGCGGCCAGCAGGTACGTGCTCTTATCCTGCATCTTCAGCTCGAACGCAAAGCGCCGCACTTTGTTGTTCTAGAAGATGGAGACAAAAGATTTCAGAATCAGCAGGCGAAGAATGATCTATAAAAACGGGGCGGTTTTGCCTTTCATAAACCAAGCAAGTCTGCCTCGAGGCTTTCCGTGTCGGCTGAATTCATCTGCATATTTACAGAGGTGCTTTTGTAAGCGATCACACACAAATGTCTAGCTGTGAATAAAGCAGGCCCAAACAAAATGTTCCGACCCATCATCCAAAGTTAACAGCGAGAAATGGCCAAGTCACCAGAAGGCAGCGGCGGCACTCGTTTATGATTCTGTTCATGCCAGCCAGGCTGCTGCTGGCGCTGGGAAAACAGAGCCCTGCCTGCATCGCTCCCCACCTCCCTACGTCTGGAGACAGTGCACTTTTCATCTGCTTCCACCTCAGATGTGCTGAGAATTGCCACAGCACAGTGTGTGTGTGTGTGTGTGTATGTGTGTGTGTGTGTGTGTGTGCATGTGTGGGTGTGTGAGAGAGTGTGTGTGTGTGTCCATGTGTGTCCGTCTCTGTGTGTGTGCGGTGGGGGGTAAGAAAACACTGGCGGAGCCGTGCCCGAGGTATGCACCTCACGCAGGATCATAGAGGCGTCTGTTGATGCTCCGAATTCCTGCACTTAGTCAGGCATCAAATGGGCTTCTTGTTGCGTTTAAGAGGATTTGAGGGCTCGCACAGACAGACACATATTTACTGTTGTTGGTCAGATAGGGAGGGGGCAGTGCAGGGGGGCGAGGGAGGGAAACTGCTTCCATACGCCAGACAAAGGAGCAGCGCTCTGCCAAGACTCCAGCAAAGCGCCCGTAAAGAGACCCCGGCCACTGGAGTCCAGGTAGCAGAGGAGTGTGGGAGGGTGTCCATGGGGCACAGGTCGACTTATTACAATCAATTACTGACAATAGCAGTGATTTTGTGTTATTTGACAGCAATATGCATGACCCACTTTCAAAGCACGCTGTCCCAGGTGGAGCTCTCAAGCCAACCGCTCTGTCTGCTGTAGCAGCATCCCAGCGTTCTGCCAGCGCGCGGCTTGGCGAGGCCAAGGTCCAGTGAGGTCAGACGCTGGTCTCCACGACTCCCCGGTGGCTCCCTGCAGCCCACGTGGCAGGACATACAGGCCCCCTGTGAGGGAGGCCAGCTCTCCGTCTGTATAAACCAACTCCCCACAACAGGGAACAGGACGCTTTTAACAAATGCTTTGCTAAGTTTGGCTTGAGTGGGAGTCGGATAAACACAGTGCACTCGGCGTGGGGACGCCACCGTGAGCATGCTAGCCACAACAACCCTGTGGCCTCCACATCCTCCACCAGGGAGCTCTGGCAAACTCTGCTGATAAAAGCCATTAATTGGGTTATCAGGGCTCGGCAATCACAAAAATAGCTTGGTGCACTCCTGTGATAATGTGTCCGTGCAGATGTAGAGACTCAGGTCGAGAGATGCCAAGTAGAAGAAAACCTTTTTTTTATTATTAAGCTACCGGTAGGTTTAGACATTAGACATAAACAAACAAAAGAAAAACACTGATCAAACAAAAACAAAACATGGGACAATGCCCACTGAAGCTAGGCCCTTTACGTACCCATACAGACCGAGACAATGTGCCCTCTCACGGCAGAGGCCCATCTCCCGAATGAAGCGCCCAATACTCTTTTATGCTATTGGCGCGGACCAAACACAGCAAACAATCAATCAGCGCAACCACGTATCCTCCTAGGCTAGATACTCTAGAGCGCAACACATTACTTGACAACATTCCTATGTAATCATAACTCCTTGGCTACAGTCCCCCAAAATAACAAATAAAACAAAACTACAGAAACACCCCTGTCTCTATGAGCGCTTCCCTTATGGGAGCGCGCCCCGTCCCTTTAACTGGGTCTCACCTCCGACACTCTTGTCGCACCCCGGAAGACAGGTAGACCTCAGGTAAGCTGAACATGCCATACAAAGACACACAATACACAGACAAACATTGGCACAGTCGCAGCGGTTTCTGCGCGCACGAAACCCGCCACAACCCCGACATTATGCCTTGCATCAGCCGCTATAGCCATGTTAAGCGCACGGCCTAACCAATATTCCTTCGCATTGTACCACGACATAATACATAGTTATTCCATATTTTCCTACATATGCATTACATCATTTATTTCATTTCTCCTGTATGTGTATACTAATGTCTGCGTTCAAGTGCAAACTCGGTTCCCATTGTTCTTACTGGCGGGAATGCGCCCGCTTGCGTGACAGACGCGGTGCGCTCTGTCACATAACCCCCCACCTCAAGAGTCTTCGTCCCCGAAGACCCTAGACAGGTCGTCCGCAGTCACATTCTCGACCCCGGCCCTGTACCGCACCAAACCTGTACGGCTGCAGGAACAGGTATCCTAGAGTAACCCATGAGTTTGTGTCCATCCGATTGAGCCACTGACGGGCCCCTGTTGTTGCCGCTGGAGCAGTCACCGCTGCCGCAGCTTGAACCCCTGCTGTTGCCGCTGGAGCCGCTGTCTCCACCGCTGCTGCTAGTAGATGCTGCCGTTGGCCCTGCCGCTGCTGCTGCTGGAGTGGGCGCTGCCATCAGACCTGCCGCTGTTGCTGCTGGAGTAGGCGCTGCCATCAGACCTGCCGCTGCTGCTGCCGCCCTCTTTGTCGCTGGCCCTCCATCCCAACTCGGCATACCTAGCGCTGGACTTGGGCTCTGGACACTGGCGCCGACGTGGAGAGTCCTCCTCCTCTCTCCTGCCTTTCTCGCTGGCCTTCGCCTTGCAGGAGGGCAAATTGTTGAGCGTTTCCCCCTCCTCGCCTTGCGTCTGGTCACCAACGCCTTTCGCCTCGGTCCGGTCATCTTTCTTCCTGTGCTCTTGGAACCATCTCTACTTTGACATTTCCGCCTGGTCTTAGACACAGATGTTGTTTTCCGCTGCCACCAAATGTGATAATGTGTCCGTGCAGATGTAGAGACTCAGGTCGAGAGATGCCAAGTAGAAGAAAACCTTTTTTTTATTATTAAGCTACCGGTAGGTTTAGACATTAGACATAAACAAACAAAAGAAAAACACTGATCAAACAAAAACAAAACATGGGACAATGCCCACTGAAGCTAGGCCCTTTACGTACCCATACAGACCGAGACAATGTGCCCTCTCACGGCAGAGGCCCATCTCCCGAATGAAGCGCCCAATACTCTTTTATGCTATTGGCGCGGACCAAACACAGCAAACAATCAATCAGCGCAACCACGTATCCTCCTAGGCTAGATACTCTAGAGCGCAACACATTACTTGACAACATTCCTATGTAATCATAACTCCTTGGCTACAGTCCCCCAAAATAACAAATAAAACAAAACTACAGAAACACCCCTGTCTCTATGAGCGCTTCCCTTATGGGAGCGCGCCCCGTCCCTTTAACTGGGTCTCACCTCCGACACTCTTGTCGCACCCCGGAAGACAGGTAGACCTCAGGTAAGCTGAACATGCCATACAAAGACACACAATACACAGACAAACATTGGCACAGTCGCAGCGGTTTCTGCGCGCACGAAACCCGCCACAACCCCGACATTATGCCTTGCATCAGCCGCTATAGCCATGTTAAGCGCACGGCCTAACCAATATTCCTTCGCATTGTACCACGACATAATACATAGTTATTCCATATTTTCCTACATATGCATTACATCATTTATTTCATTTCTCCTGTATGTGTATACTAATGTCTGCGTTCAAGTGCAAACTCGGTTCCCATTGTTCTTACTGGCGGGAATGCGCCCGCTTGCGTGACAGACGCGGTGCGCTCTGTCACAACTCCCAAAACATAAACGATTTCCCGTTGACCTGGGCCTCAGATGGAAAGGATTGGCTAACGGAGGCTGTCGTCAGATAAGCGCGGCTTAATCAGCTGCACCACATCATGTGTGCGGCTCCGGCGGCCTGAGACTCCCATCCAGCGCCATTAGGACACCAGTGTGCAAATGGCTGAGATACGGCTGGGGCCGCTGTTTAGCACACAAAGCCATGGTAACTCAATTATATACGTTGCACAGCAGGAGATCGGCGTTTTGGATGCTCCCTCTCACTCTCACTCCCTCTCTCTTCTCTGTTTCCCTCATCATGGAAAGAATGAGTCCTGGAAGTGTGCATGGTGCTGAATATAATACTGTAGCTCTGGACAATCCCAGCTGAAAAACAAAAAGGATAGTAGCCCAGTGTGCACACGGAGAGGCCTGCTCAGAAGAAGACCGTGCCTAGCCATGGGGTTGTCATATGGTGTGTACGGACTGTGATTGATTATATATACGTACGTGTGTGTGTGTGTGTGTGTGTGTGTGTGTGTGTGTGTGTGTGTGTGTGTGTGTGTATGGTTTAGTGGGTGTGGTTGAAAAAAAGGAGCTTTGGTGCGATAGGAAGAGGCGTGTTTCAACAGCTGGAGAGCAGCGTGTGGACTGTGGCGTCACTCCATATGCCAATAATCAAAAGCCAAAGCAACGGCAGGCTCCCCTGAGAGCCAGCTATTGTGGTTTCTAATTGGAGTTGCGCTCTCAGGCTCAGCGAGTGTTTAACTGCACTGGAATGGAAAACAGACAACACACTGGGACAGAATGGGGACAAATGCTAAGAAAAAAAACACACATCAGGCTCTGGGTATCAAGTAGCAAGGTACTGCAGAATAGATTAAATGCGATCAATTCCATTTAAGTACTTTTGCAACAGCACTTTTGGTCACTCGGCTTATAAAAGTGTTTTCCCATCGAGACATTTGGGCCTCCTTGTTTTTAGATGAACTCTTAAAGTGTGTTGAATAAGCAGGACGTATTTCTCAGCGATCTGATTATGAATGGGACACTCATACATATTTTCACCTTGACTGCAATGTCACAAATATGGCGTATAAATCAGGCAGAGGCGGTGGGAGGGAGAGCAGCTGTATTCAACCTGTCATCGTCCGCACACAATTTGCTCATTTTCCCTCTTGCCCTCGCATGTGTACACTCGGAGGGCAGGGAATGGGTTCTTTTCCCCAGATGGCTTGGCTGGGGTGACTGCCGGCAGATTATTTTCACTGCAGCCCCAGTGCTGCGCTGCATGTTGGGGAGGTGGGTGGGTGGTGGGGGGTGACTGGGTGTAGAGAGACGGAGGGAGGGGTGCGCCTGGGATGCCACAGCTGGCCCAGAGTGACCCACCAGATGGACCACATCCACCCCTCCGACTCCCAGCCGTGTCCTGGGCAGGCAGGGAGAGGCTCGCTCAGCGATCCCACAGGGGGGAACCCACATCCGGTGGGTCAGCTCCGCATAAATGTCATGCTGAGGAGAAATAGGCCTCTGTCATTTATCAGAGGTGTGTGCATGCATGCATGTGCGTGTGTGTGTGTATGTGTGAGTGTCTATGAAAAAGGGGGGAAGCAGGCCCGTGCACTTTCCATCTTCCCGTCTCCATATTGAGAAGGATCTTCCCCTGGGGAGCGCGGTAGCGAGTGTTATTGATTGATGCGCTGAGCGCGGGGCCTCCGCCCTCTCCTCCCTCTCCTCCCCGCTCGCCGTCAGCAGCTCGGGAGACGACCTTGGAGGAGCGGCGAGCGGAAGAGCGCGGATCGCATTACTGCGACGTAAAAAAGCCTGACGTGGGCCCGGGACCCCGTAATGGCCCACAGATCATCATTACCTCAGGGCTGGACTGAGGGGGAGCCAAGGCTGCATTCCAGATCCACTCTGGAGTCAGATCATGCACAGGGGCCTCGCGCGTAGAAAGGGCCGCTTACCTGCACCACGCCCATGCAGGAGTCCAGGAATATCGTCCCCTTGGGCTCCTTGGAGATCTTCTCATCCTTGTAGAAGCTCAGGTTGTACGAGCCATCGCCCAGCTGAGTGAGGTGGAAGTATCTTCTCTTGAAAGACTGCAGGACAGACAGACAGACATTAAACAAGTTCAATACACAGAGAATGATCCCACACAGATCTCCTTATGAGCAGTTAAAGCGCACTCTCTTACCCTCATGGTGACACTGATGGCACTGTTCATGTTGCCTTTGTAGAGCCAGCCCTGCTTGGTGATGCCCCCCTTCTGGGAGCCGAGGGAGGCCGTGTCCTGCACACACAGCAGATAAAAGCCTCAGAAACAGGCACAGGCTCTCATCGGTGCCTCTGTCAAAACCCTTCCTGGCCTCCTCTTTCATACGTTTAGATAAATAAGCTTTGCAGGAGCACTGCAACCAGACCAGGATCCCTTTTGGCTGGGACACCAATAACAAGCTCCCCCGCTGCAGTTATATGACTTAGATCCAGAAAGTGAAGACTAACGTGCTGTGGCAAAGGACAGCTACTCTACCTCAGACCTCTGATCATAAGAGATGCACGAGCTGGACATGGCTACTCGTGGGAGGACGCAGCTACATGGAGATCCTAATCCAGATTTTAATAACAGTGTTAAATGGGAGGAGGGGAGTGTCAGTGTCAGCAGTGCTGTTTGTTATCAGTTCTCCTCTGATTGGAACTCTTGTTTCCAACGGTCTTGTCTTGACGCACCGCAGCACTATGTTGCTGTCAGAGGGAGTCTACATGAAGCGTTATGAATGGCTTTCGAGGATGACATTATGTGACGGGATTCATTTTTATGGTTTCCCCTCGTGTGGTGTCACAAAGGTTTCAGAGCGTTGGCAGAGGATGAGATGTTTTCAGCATATCATGGAGACTTCAGAAGAAACGTCTGGAAGCGTTTGGGACCTGCTTCCACTCATCGGAGGAGATCGAGCCAAAGACTTGAAGTGTTGGCTTTCAGTGGGCTCCACCGCTCTCCCGTGTTGCTATGCAACCCCAAAATCCACAAAATACCCACAACGTTTTGGTCTGACCAGAGACAAGATTGCAGCGCATCAGGGACTCAAGGTGATGGAACAAGCTGATGCAATACTGTGCTCTGCTCAGTCTACTGCATTTAGGGCAAATAAAAACTAGCGTTAGCCGGTAGGATTTTAAATGAGGATTTCAGGGATGACAGGGCTTCTCCTACAGGACCACTAGCTACAGTACGTGCGTGTGTGCAAGGAGTCTTTTGACTGGCTTTTCTTGGCCACGGCTGAACATTCCTCTATGAAGGGGTGGGGGGGGAAAGGTGAGAGGTGATTCTGAATAGACTTGTCAACAGGCAACCTCGTGGACACCCCTGCCCCAAGGGGAGGCTCTGACCTCTGGTGGAAGTGAGTGGGCTACTGCACGCCGCTTCATCCATACACCAGATGCTTAGTGGAGGTCACGACCCCCAGGAAAACGCGAGTCTGACTTAAGCCACGACGCAGGGAGCGACTGGAAACAGAGCATCTGCAAGGGCTCAGAAAAGTGGTGGAGAGGTTCGGAAAACAACAGCCTATTAAAGCAGAGGGAGCGTGGAGGCACAGACGGAATATTCCGGGCAGCCTCGCTCCCTAGCGCAAAGTTTACTGCAGGTGACCCTGCTCCAGGCTTTAATTCACTCCCTTAAACAGTCTCCAAGTCCAACAACAGTTTTACTGAATGACTAAAGGTTTATATGGAGTGGTGTAATCAGCCAAAGCTAAATGAAATAATTAAGCTCAGTATGAAATGAGACAGTCAAGGCAGAGTCTTTGGACTCAGTCTGCTGATTTGAATAGTTTTGCTTTAAAAATGAGAAGGCCAAGACACTTTGAGGACGAGCCAGCTTTCAGTTTGCAGAGCGACCAGCAGTTTGCGTTTCAGCTGAAAATTAGTCATTCTGTGAAGGAAAAATGCTTTTAACCTTGCGCCTGAGCTTTAACAACTTAAATTATAACAGGAAAGCTTGATCAATTCCTTGTCAGAGTCAATCATTGCAATTGTATCTTCTGACTCTGTTTTTGGAAAGTGGTTTGGGAGACAATGTGTCTAAGATAAAGTACTTTGGTTTGGCAATGGTGCCTTAACCTGGTTCATTATTCATGACGTGTGTAAGTAAACCTGACTTACATTGTGTTTTTACAGAGATTTATTTATGAAGAGATGTGAGGTGTTTTTTACATATGGAAGAGAAGTGAATACTGTAGCATAGTGTGGCTACTTTGGTGAGGTAGAACAGCATAAGAATAAAGGTCTCAGCGAAGCCGGAGAAGACGGACAGCTTCTACTGCTTCCACAAGTCCTCCATCCCGGTGATGACTCTGGAACAACAGAGTTTCGCCTGCCACAACTCCTAATGGTGGAAGCAGCTGGATTAGGCCGGCCCAGTCAGTGGGAGACCAAGCATTGTTCTATGCCATAGTCAGCAGCCGTGTCTTCCAGAATCCTTTTTTCCCCTTCACTAGGGGCGAGAGTGCAGTGGGACAGCCAGGACTTAGGCCGGGGCTGATTACCTGAAATTCAGCATATGGAATGACTTTACCAGAAGTCCAGAAGATGGGAAAAGGAAATCCATCTCACCTCATCTTTGTCCACATCTTCATCCACTTCAAATACATGGACTGCCAGCTTGTCTGGCCGGGATACCTTGCTGTATGGACAGAGCATAATGATTTAATGACGAGATGGCAAAATAATTATGATCATAACAGCAAAATCGACAAAATCTCACAATGACAATGACCGAACCTTCTAAAATATGACTAAGTGGATTATCGTTTGAACAAGCACAAATACCCAATAACTCAATTCTGTCTTCTGTCAATTTTTGAAATCAAGTGTTACATCTGTATCCTCATTCGTGTCCCTCAACCATCGCTATCTTTACATTTAGTTTTCTGCTGACTTCTTGATGAATGGCTGATGAGCGCGAGGACTTTCTTTATCCCTACTCTGACCCAACTTCAACTTCACCAATGATTGTTTTAGCGCAGTGCCGACAGGCCTAGCGAAGTGCACTTGGTTTTTCCTCCTCTTTCTATTGTTATTGCAAATCTCTAGCGAACTTGCATTTCCCTGTTATGAAGTCACGCAACATCCTTCCAAGAGCCCGCATATTTCAATGATTACACACATAGTCAGCAGCGATCAACACCCAGGGTGGGTTTTTGTGACAAATTGAAGTGCTTCTCCTCTGCCTATTCTGAATAAAGCCTGCTCTAACATGCCCAGCTGAAGGACCAGGCTTGGTCACACACTAGTACCCACAGGGCCAATGTTAACACAGGCACGAACAAAGGGCTTACTTGGGTAACTGGCGGAAGTCTCCTGAGTAATCCTCATACTTGTAATTAACAACGTGCCAGTCGGAATTGTAGCTCTTGATGCACTGTGAAGACACAGAATTGGTTGTCGTTAGTGACCAGTCACACATGAAATATATGGTAATTCAGGAAGGAAAACATGTACGCCTGCAAAGACTTCATTTTGCTTCCGAAATGGCATTCTAAAGAATGTCGGTTTAGGGGATTTAAAGCTTCCTAACATAAGCAGTCTTTCTGTGAATCCTCTTCTCCCTGGCCAATCAGATTAGAGCTTCTGCATGAAGCGAAGTTCGGATCAAAGGGAATGCTTCTCTGGAGGAGCTTGAGGAAAGTTGTAAATCTTTCTCCGTGATTTGAGTCTCAGCGAAAATGGCTCTGAGATTTGCTGACCAGCACCCTCATTGATTCAAAAATGACCATTTAGAATTGACAGATTGTTAAGAGAAAAACTTCTCTTAACTCTCTCATTTCTTGAGCAACTTCTTTGGACCAAGAGCTTAAATGTATCCACCCATCACAACTGCTACATACAAAGAAGTGCTTTATGAAACAATGTGGAGTACTAACAAAAAGTTCATCGTTTTCAATACTGTAAACTAATAAAATCATGAGAGCAAAATAGGAAAACCTGACACACACAACCCACAAAATGACTTGAGGCGTGTCCAAAGACAAGTCAGAGTCCTAAATCTAAAAACAATAACACAGTCAGCCTCAGAAACAGCTGTTCACTGAGGCTCCCTCTGCAGCACTACAAACAGCACTTATGAGAAGACAGAGGCAGGCCACTTGTGTTTGGTTTAGGGAGCCTTAGTCAGTCCTCAGCAGACAAAAGCTGCTTTCACAGAGGAGCTGCCGCTCCGTGGCAGGCAGAGATAGAGACTCACCGAGCCCGCGCTCGCATAGCAACCCAGAGCAGCCCACCGCGCAGGCCCTCAACAACAAGAGAACACCCATTCGTCTACCCCCCAAGCTCAGGGACGCACATCTGCTCACTGTTAGGCATTCCAGTGATATGAACATCATCGTGCGTATTCGTGTCGAGAGAAGAGGGGTGTGGGGTTTTTACGAGAAACGGACTGACAGGGGAGTCCTCGCGCTCCTGAGCGGCAACCTGATCAGGAGGAGAGCTGGGGGAGCTGTCCAGTCTCTGGGAGGGGCGCCGCGTGCAGCTGTTCTGCTGATGTCACGCTGCGCTGGACCGAGCGCACGTACACTGTAGTCTACAGCCAGCTTGATCACTCCAGCCCTGCTTCTCTCTCATGCAATTTATCTCACTCAGGTGACAGGGTAATAGGTGGCGTCCGTCCACTGCACTGCATGGACGTATCATACTAGCTATTCTCAACGTTATGAACACGCTACAACAAAGCCTAATCGGAGTGGGAGGAACTGGCTTCAACTCATATAAATGTCATCCCACTCATATACTCATCAACTGTTCACGTTTTGGCCCTGTAGAAACATTCTTTTCTTGTCAACTGGACAATTTCCATGCATGGGCCATAATTCCTCCGCTGATGTCTCCAGGACAATAAAACACCATTGTGTCACAAAGTACGTGCTAGGTGAAATGGGAACGTGGCTTGGCTTGGATCTGCTGGACTCCATAAACAACGAGGAAATCATCGGAGCGCAGAGTGTGCGGTCCAACATGTTTCCCCATCCACTTATCTGGTGAGGACTGCCATGCATGTCAGTGCCAGGTCAGGAGTTGGAGGGGAAGTCCAGCACAAACCGCTGGTGTATCTCACATGCCTTTTGGGATATATATGGAGCACCAACAAGTAATAATGAGGGGAACTGCATGCCAACATTTTGTTAAAAGCCGTTGGGCAATTTTGGATTAATAGCACAAGGGCCCATGCTGCCCTTGGAGAGCAAAGGTTTAGTGGTTGGAATGGACTCACCTCTTGGACGAAGAGACTGTGCGCCTCCCTCTCTGCATTATCAGGCACTGAAGGGTAAACAGTCCTTATTTGGCGTCGTAGAGTTGATATCTGTTGGACGAAGACAAAGATGTTTTAATAAGGTGAAATGACTAAGAGAAGGATCTCCAAAATAGCGATAGAATAATTTGGCACAGCAGAAAGGCACTGCAGTGGGGAACAGCACAGAAATAAAGGTCAATTTGAAGGAACTTTCCCTAGACATTTACGTTATCATTTCACAAACTGACATTTTCACATGACAACATGCGCTTAGCTGCTTATGATTTCTCGCCGCGCTACTCCAAATATTATTCCAGTCCACAAATGCTCTCGCTGCTCCTCCCGAGGGGGAGCAGGCCAGCCGGCAGAGGCAGGATGCTCCTCCGCATTGTTCCACTCAAGGGCCTGCAAACACACCCTCAACCTGGCAACCTTCCACCAAATACAGCACTCTCTCCAGGGACTTGGACTCTCTGTTTCTAAACACCTTCAATCCCTTACAGTGCTGTAAGTGTTGCCCTCTCTCTCTTTCTCTGTCTCTCTCTCTCACTCTCTTCTGTCTCTCTCTCTCTTTCTCTCTCTCTCTCTCTCTCTAACAGGATATGGTCAAAAAAAGACAAGATTTATATTCTTGACCTACGTTCTCTGCCAGTAAAACTTTTCCAATTTTCCACTAATGAAGGGCCACATCAATTATCACACAATAATTCACAAAACTTTTTCTGTCCTGTCCAGGCGAGTTACAAGCATCTTTTTGGCATAGGGCTCTTGGAGCAGACCGCCTTGGAAATAGAGATCGCACGAGGTCCACCATCACACAAAAGCCACTTCCATGCTGTCCAGATGCCTGTGGCGGCGAGGGTCTCCCTTTAACCTCAGCGTATATTTGCGTAAACACTAGATGCGGTCTGTCCATGTGTGAAAGGGAAGCAAATCTGACAGCAAAACAAAGCCTGAAAAGCCCCACCTGACTCACATCCTATGGCAACGAGAACTGGTCTCCGTGCTTTTAAAAGGTTACTATCTAAAATGGCCCACTTTAGAAAGAATGACCTTTGGGATTCTTAAAGAAGTTAAAAGCACATTTCAGGCCTATAGCAATTGTTCGGCTCTGAGGTAAGCATTTCAAAGGCTCAATAAATCACTTCTCTTCTCGGCCTTGCCAGACCAATATCCCTGCTATTGTAATTAACTCAAATCTTCCACAAAGACCCGGCGTAGATTTATTCTGCTTTTCCAGCCCGCCTCTAAAACCCGAGCCCAATGAAACCAAACACAAACGAGACCAGAGGAGAGCCTGAACTAAGACAACGCTTCAGCTCGACTGGAACATAAATACACCATTTGACCTTTCTGCTCGAGAAAGGATATCATGAACCATGCCATGACATCTGTTGCACTGAATTTTCTGGGGCATCAATCGATTTCCTCCTGGGATTAAGATACTATGATTTCCATTCAGATTCCTGGTTGCAGCAGAAGCATATTAATATCCAATCTTCAAATAAAAATAATTTTAACCGCCTTCACTGTTCCATTTGTTCAAACAGTTATACAGTCACTTGAGTATTACTGACTTAACAGATGTCAGTGGAAAGACTTGCTCTTTTAACACTCATGTGGGCACACACACACACACACACACACACACACACACACACACAATATTCCTGTCCCTTTAAAGTTTAAATGAAGTCTGGGGCTCCTTCCAGAGATCCACGCTGTGAAGCCCCTGTGTGGTGCCAAAGGCTCTGGGTCCAGGCAGCCCCTGAACACAATGAGCAGTTTCTATTTGTGAACCTTGAGAGCTCTCGCCTTCCTCCCCACAGTTCAGGCTTCCTGCGAGCGAGATGCTAATCTGCGCGAGGTGAAGCGAGGCGAGGTGAGGTGCGGAGCGGAGAGGAGCGCAGCGGGGAGTGCCATGCGTGCAGGCCAGAGGGAGCCAGGAAGTGGGCAAGAGGAAGCACAGGGGGAAACGAGTCTCCGAGGAAGGCTCTCATCAGCGCTGGAATGCCGTGCTACTCAAGACAGGGCCCATCCACACCATGAAGGGCCACTCCTGACTTACAGATGACATAAATAGCGTTTCCTTGAGCAAAGGTTGCCTAACCTACATTCTAATAGAATCATTCCTAGTGTATACAACCTCAAAACCGTAGCAGGCGAGCACTTTCGAGCATTCTGACAGTGCTTTCTGGCGTCTTGGCTCAAGGATCAAAGTCTGAAGTGATTCAGGGTGAAGCCTGTGCGAGCTCTAGTCCTGGTGAACTGCATCCCACATGCACACAGGCCCAGCATACAGGAGGTCCTGGCTGCGCCCTGGGACATCAAACACACAACACTCCCCCTGCCTGCCTGCCTGCCTGCCTGCCTGCCTCCCCTTGCGTGGCGTGTCAGTGATAGAAGCCATATGGCGATAAGGTAAAAAAAACAAAAAACACAACACTCATTTTCTTGAGCAGCTGAGGCTCTGTTCTTAGACATCTAATTTGATAACACGCTTGGGTGGAAGGCCTTATTTTCTTCAGCCCCGGGCGTAGGGAAGGTGGGGGGGGGGGGTGAGGGGATGGGGGAGGAGATGGAGGAGGAGGGGAGTGGGGGAGTGGAGGCCGTGTCTGCTGGTGTCTTCGGAGCCGAGGCGAGGGGCTGGCTGCCAAGAGCGGGATTTAGAGAGCAGCTGGCCACAGCAGCCAGCGGTCCGGCGCACTGAGCGAATGTGTTCCACAGGGGCTGGCCTAGATAGCCAGCGCTCAGTCATCGCCGTCTGCCCGCCGAGCCAGGAGCGGAGCAGCAGCATGGCAGGTCTGTCACAGCTGAGGGCGTCACGTACAGCGCGGGGCGGAAGAGGCTAATCGCTCCGCTGAGGAGCCTGAGATTTATTTAGGACCAAACAGATGTTGTGCTCAGTCATGGTGTCTTGTCACTCCCGCCGCCTCTCTCTCTCCCTCTCTCTCGCTCGCTCCCTCTCATATGTTATCACCTGTTGTCCTCCTCACAACGAAAGGTTTGTACCCGGCCGGCGCTCAAATGTCAGGGGCGAGCGCGTCGCAGTGGAGTCCCATGAAAGAACAGAGGCATGGTCAAGGCTGCGGCCCCTATCCATGGCCTGGCCAGCTGTCTGACCTTCACAGATGCACCTCACTTCAGCCCCCCCCTCCCATACGCAGCACTCCCTCACCTAGCACACCACAGAGCCCTATTGAGAGCCAGTCAACACACTGGGATCTCTCCTCTCACTGCACATAACCAGGAGAGAAACCCTGAGATCGCCCCTGACACGGTCATGTGGGTGCGGCCCCTTGGTCTCCCTTACACTTCATCATATTAACGTAGATTGTAAACCATTAGACAACCCAACAATCACATATATTCCAAATGGAGAGGACATAAAAGAGGAAGATGAGAAAACAAGTCGTGATGCACCATCATGGTATTCTCATAAAGCGACGCAGAGGCCATTTTGCAAATGGTATGACTCATGCAGGGACTAAATCTAACTTTTAATAGATTTTTTTTCAATGTAAAGAGCCTGTGACAAGCTGTGAAGAACATTACGGACACTCTAACAAGGGAAAGTCTTAGTGCTGGACAAACAGAACTAATAACGATTCCATTCCCGGCTCATTGTAAAAGAGTCGGGGTCAAGGCTGTGGAAGTGTCTCTCACAACCCCTCTTCCAATGGCTCCTCATTTCCTGAGGTCTGGGAGCTGGGTGAGGCTTGGGTTTCAGACTTTCCAGCTCACCATTCACATGTGCTATTGATGGAAAGTCTGATGGTGGCCGAGCCCTGTTGCAGGCAGCCCGCGATAACCCCCCCCCCCCCCCCTCTCTATCACAACATACAGATCTGCTCAGGAATAAATACAGCAATGTGGCCAGCAACCACAACCCTTCCTCTTGTCCGGAATGGATCCAAACAGATGGAAAATCCAGCTCTCAAAAGACAAAAGTAGTGACAGTGACTTTTTTTTATCAGTTGTGAAAGAGCTGTCACTCTATAAAAGACACTAGAGCTACAGTATCATGGTAAACTATGAATATTCATATTCTCCAGGTGCCACACCTCTGATCCAATGTGACCTGTCAATCAGAAGCTACTTTTGAATGACAGGGAGGTGAGGAATGCGTAGCTCCGTTACTGAACCATTGACCCACAGTGTTGTTGACTAACAACTACTAGCTCTATTTTGACAGCTGTCAGACAGCGCCATCTGTGACTTCAGCAGTGACACCCTTCACACTCGGAGGAGTGGGTTGGCCAAGAGGCAGCGCAGCTCAATGGAAGACTCACACCGAGCCTCAAAATAAACCTGTTAAAACATTGCCTGGAAGCAAACAGCCATGTGGGAATGTTAACTACCTCTAAGTGACAGCCATGAATTTTAAAAATGTGTCACTTTGTGCTCTCTCCCTCTCTGGTTGTTGAAGAACACCCACACAGGAGGGCACCCCACACATCACCTTCTGAATGACAGAAGCATTTCACAAGCATGCTTTGGACTGGAGCATTTTCTGTGGCATGTCCAAATGGTTCTCACCTGGAAGTCCTCCAGGGGGAACTGCAGCATGTCCCTGAGGACATCGCTGAGGATCTGGGTCTTCCTCTGGACCAGCACGCTCTCATAGTCCAGCGGCTCGATCACCTTCGGCTTCGCCTGGAGAAGAAAACAAACAAACAGACAAGAACACAGCCAGTTAGATCACACCAACAGCAATCATGAGGCAGTGAACATGAGAGTACAGAGGTTGTCTGACTTGAGAATGAACAGCGTGCTAGCACAACAATGAGCACACTTCTGGACACAATCTTACTGAGTCAAAGCTCAGGGTCTTCACCGCACGGCCTGTTCTATCACTACTTTTGGATTCGTAGACCCTTCAAGGAACTATGTGGACGTTTCCGACACAGTTTCCTCACGGTCTCTTTGAGCTATCCCGTCCCATGAAGTCCCATGAAGGTAAAGCGAAAGAGAAAGCGAGCTGGGGGAAATGTGAGAAAGAGCGAGAGAGGTGAGTGGGGGATGTGGGTGGTAAGTGATATTGTTGCTGTGCTCTCGGGGGCTCTGTTGGCTGATGCGACGGAGAGCAGCAGCATCTCAATGCGCAGCAGATGTGATAACAACTCACACCAGCCGCCCCGGCACAGCGCTGAAGTGCTCCACTGGGTAAAGATCTCAAAGAGCACATCTCCTAGCTGCTCTGCTCCATTGTTTTCTTTGAGTCAGAATTAAACTTAGAGAGAGAGAGAGGGAGAGAGAGAGAGGGAGAGAGAGAGAAATATAGAGAGAGAGAAAGAAAGGGAGAGAGAAAGAGAAAGAGAAAGACAGAGAGAGAGAGAATGCTTTGTTGAAACTCAAATGATTCGTGCCTTTCATCGGGAGCAGTGTGGGAAGTGTGGTGTGGTGCGGCGTGTTTGCGGGAGTGAAACTCCAAACACGCAGATGGTACCAGTCTCTAACGCCTGATTCACACACACACACACACACACACACACACACACACACACACACACACACACACATGCTGTACATTAAGCAAACAGTGACATGCAGTGCTGACTGTTCCTGCTCACACAGAGAACCCTGACAGCCCCACTCAGGGGGCGAGGGAGGGTCCATCTGAGTCCAACTCACACACACACACACTCACACACACTCACACACACACACACGTCTCCCTGAGCAGTCACAGAAACACCAAATGGCCAACATCATGTGCATACACACACTGAAGCGCTAACAAAAACAAGACCCAACTCTTAACTTAGAGATGCATAAAAACATCATGGGGCCGTACAAGAACTTCAAATAGAATATGATATAGCTGTGTTTTAATGTACAGACCACCAACAAATATAAACAGACCCCCGATCTTGCCTTATGATCTATTCTAACTCTGGTTGTGTCACGACTAGATGGTGGCAAGATAGGACATTTAGCCTAAATAATTCAACTGCTGATCAGCAACATCTGAGAGAGAGTTCTGTAAAACCTACAGGAGGATTTTCTGTGGCTGGACAGAAACACACATACTGTACTGTATATGGAGTCATGATGAGGGGATCTCTGGATGCTGGCCTCCCTTGCCGTGCGGTAATGAGAGGCCTGAGCAGGTACAAAACGAGGCACAAGTGTGTGCACGTGTCAGGCAGTTTCTTGGCGGCGTATGAAAGTGTGAGAGAGTATGCGAGGCTCGGCCCCAGCGTGCTGCCTTCACATCTGGGCCCGATAAAACAGACCAGTGACCTCAGAGGGAGAGTCTTGGACACAGACCCGCTCTAATAGGCGCCACTTCCAGACCTAAGAGCACGTAGCACACCAGCTCAGGGTCCACTGAGGTCTCTCATTCTCTCTCCATATCTCTCTCTCCATCTCTCTCTCTCTCTCCATCTCTCTCTCTCTCTCCATCTCTCTCTCTCTCTCCATCTCTCTCTCGCTCTGTGAGGCACTGTGAGGACGGCGTCTGATAGCGATCTGCCGGGCCGCTCGTCTGTCAGCGGCCAGTGGCTCCATCAGACCGTGTCCAGGTGAGAGAAAGCACTTGGGCACGCATGATTACACAAACATAGACTATACCCTTGAACATGCCCACACACACACACGTGCGCGTGCTTACGCAGGTGTGTGACTGACGCGTACGGCGGCATGTCTGAAAGGCGACGATAAAGAGAAGGTGAGAAGATGAAGGACAGTGAGCAGGTAGGCAGGTGAGTCAGGAAGATTACAGGGCTGCAGCTCAGAGGTACAAATCCTGCAGGCGCCCACACTTCAGACACACACGACTCCAGAACAAAACAAACAAACGGCTTCCGCTGGCGGCTGATGGAATCACAGAACAAGGTGTCAAACCGAGCATGGAATGATGGCTCCCAAATACTGGCCTTCCACATGCAAATATACACACACACACACACACACACACACACACACACACACACACACCCGCACACACACACACACACACACACACACACACACCTGTAACACTATGGTAGTGGAGTCGGTTTCCTCCTGCCTGCCCACATGCAGATGGGGTTTAATGATCAACTCCTCGGTGGTTACCAGAGTGATGAGCAGGTGCTGGATTGGAGGGCTCGTGGCCAAGTGTCACATGGCTGACAGGTGACAGTATTCCCTTTGTTCCTTAATAATCAGCCAGACACCGCAGTCACTCTGCTGTTGTGTACACAGGCAATCAGATCAGGCAGATTCCTCTTGTTTTATTTCAATTGCTCACTCTGTGATACTAGCACTGTAATACCTGGAAATAACACTCCAAAGGGTACAACCTGAAACTGATCTGACAAATGCATTCACTGTGATGAGATTATGGCCATTTGCTTAACAAAAGCCTTGAATCTCTGCTCTATTGTATGGTCTAGTTGTGATGACATCCCTCAGACAGTTATAAGCGAGTAGAGCTTTAATCCTCTCACCAGTCTGGTATGCCTGCACCCACTCTTCCTCTCTCTCTCTCCATCTCTTTCTCCCACTCTCTCTCTCTCTCTTTCCCTCAGGAGCACACTCCTCAAGCCTCCACATCAGCGCTGATGTCTTCCATATGCCAAACAGAGTGACCATAGAGCCGGCCAACCACAGCAGAAAGGCCCACTCACTCACTCACTCCCTCACTCCCTCACAGGAACACCATCAGCAGCCTCCGCTCCTCTTAGTGACCACAGGCCAGGGCACTGCAGCCACTGACATTCCTCTGGATGAAAAGCCCATTAGCGTTACCGTCGGGAAGTGTCCAAAATAATTGCCAATATCCTCCACATCTCACCCTTTGCCACAGTATCTATTACAATGCTGCAAGACTTCATTTAGCACGGGCGCCCAGTTTCCTGAGGATGGAGAGATGTGGTGGTGTGGCTCTAACAATGAAACGGGAGGCTTGGCTCCACACAGAGCACCAGACCAAGTGACGCACATCACCAGCGCTGGAGAAGCCTGTTTTAATTATTTCTTTGCTCGCTGCACTTTTATTATCAGTGTCTTTTCTCATCTCCCATGGATGACACATTTCAGCGATCCATCAGAGTGACAGCGTCGACATTCCAACAAAGTCCATCAGCCCTGCCTACAGCGGGCTCCAGAATGAAATCACACTCTGAATCACTCAACACTGACTTTCCAACACTCTGAACAGTTTTGAACACAGCAGAGGACAGCGACAGACCGACTACTCATGTCTTTTGTGTACACAAAACAACATCTGGCTGTGCTGCTCAACTGCGTAATTACACTGAGAGATTTCTGTCAAGGTAAACGTGAGTGAGAGTAGCCTTGAGAGGACTGAGGTGAAACCTAGCGATTTGCCCATGTCAGTGAGTGAGAATGACTTTTGAGCCACAGAGGGTGATTTTTTACAAGCGTTTCCTTCTGTAATTAAGTCGTCCAGTCAGCCGACTCATCTCCACAGCCAGCCACTGCCCTGTCCACAGTGCCCCTTCAACAGAGCACACAAAGCACTTCTGAAACCTGAGCTGCTGTCATTGTGTGGATTAGACCTCTCAGATCAAATACTGAGGGCTGCTCCAGATTTTCAGCACACCTTTTAAAGTCAACCAAGACCTCCACACAACCACACACGCCAACAGAACTGAACAAAACTTCGTAGTGACACCACAACACCGTCAGAGAATAATTTACCAAAACAACCTGTTCTCCACACACTGAAAATCACAGTCACACAAATGCCCTGTCAGTTAAAGCACATGTCAGCAGTCCTGCTCGCACAGTCACGTATAATCCACGAGCTGGACCGACCCGGCCGGTCGTCAACTGAGAGACTTACCACCACCTGTGGCACGGGCTCCACCTCCGCCTCTGCAGCGGCCAGGCTCTTGTACTGCTGAGGAGACTCAATCACCAGCTCCTTCTTGGGGGTTTTGTTGGCTCTTCCCTGCATGGTCACGCACAGTCTCTCCCTGTCCAGAACTCTCTCCGCGCGGCGTTCCCTGAGGTCAGCAGCAGGCTAGCATGTCCAGCGGAGGGACGGCTGTCAGCGGAGCGGCGCTGGAGTGGCTCTCCAGGGCAGCCAAGCACTCTACAATGGGGCTGCTCACTCGCCAAGACCCAGCCTCACACACTCAGGCACAGACTCTGTCTGACACACACACACACTCACACACTCACAGTCGGCAGGGAGAGGGGTGGCCCCTCCTACACTCAGCTGTGCTGCCTGGGGGAGTTACTACAATTTCACAGTCACACACACACACACACAAACACACACACTCACTAAACACACACACACACACACACGCACTCTAAATACTCCTCCTTCTACCTGAGTCACCTGACCCCCTGTCGTCCACCTGCAGGTTACTGACAAAGTCCTAACAATGGTGGACAAAAGAAGAACATTCCACTGCCTCCACTGCCAATGAAGAGACAGACCGGAGTTCATGTGCAACAAGAGGGAAAAAGTTCTACTGTTTCAATTTTGGGATATGTGAGAGGGAGGGAGGGAGAGAGAGAGAGAGGGAGGTGGGAGAGAGAAGCAGAGTAAGAAAGAGACATGTGTGAGAGTCTGAGACTTTGAGAAAAGGACAGGACTGTTGTTAAATGTAGGACTAAGAATAACCTGCAAACTCTCACTGATAAAACAAATAATGTGTAGCAGAGCACAGACACATAAATTCAGTAGATAAAGAAGATACAGTGAGCACACAGAATTGGAGATATTACAGGAAACTCACAGCAACTGCGACCAGTGATTTGTCCCATGTCAAAGACACACATTAAGCGTCCACAAGCCTCCACACACTTAAGATTGAACTTTTAGCCGAATCCCAAAGGATGAAAAATCCTTCAAAATCCTGACCCATATACAGTAGACTCACATTGAAAACGAATGGATGACGAAGCAAGCCATTGATCTGAACACTACTCACAAAGAGGTAGGGATATCTGGCTTTCGAGTGAAATTTATGGAAGGTGTAAAAGGTCAAGCAACAGTGGTATTATATCATGAAAGTAGGGCGTTTACCTAGAAGCATGCAACAATTTCTTAATCTTAAACAATTTATTGAAACAAAGGCCAACAAATTTCACCCGAAAACCTTTTTGTGAGTTGTGTATACACAATATATTCTTACATCTAGCTTCCAGAGAAACTCCTTAGTGATATAGGATCTGATCAAATCACTACCAACATCTCTTCCTTCCCCACTAAGAGATTGTCTTTCCTACAAATGCGAACCAGATTGACGTCTGTTCTTGGCATTTATGCTCAATGGAATTTGCAAGGTGAAGGCCGCTGTCATAAAGACATATTGGGCTGAAAGTTGATAGCGCAGTTCACCCGTGATAGCCCTTGACACAACACTTTGGCCCCGGAAACTTTTTATTCACACAACTGCCTCCTAGATGTCCCACAGCTCAGATATGAGGGATTACGCTTGTCTCCTGTGTGGGAGGGTTGACCCTGTGGGTGAATGTCTGTGTGCATGTCTGTGTGTGTGTGTGTGTGTGTGTGTGTGTGTGTGTGTGTGTGTGTGTGTGTGTATATACGAGGGAATGTACACTGTTGATCCATCTGCTGGAGGGACATTCCTGAAGAGGCACACCCCACTCAGGCCACCTCCGAAGAGGGTCCGGAAGGGTTCCCCTGGAGCAGTGAGCAGAGCTGTGGGGGGTTGTGTGTTAGTGTGTATCTCTTTGCACAGCATGAGCACCCCCAAACCAGACTGGGGGAGACAGACAGCCTCTAACGGGTGTACCTACAGCTGTTTAACACCCCCTCCCCCAACGGTCACCTGGCCCTGGAACTCCAAGGCCCTCATGTAAACACACACACCAAAACTACAACTACCCACTAGCTTTTAATCAGGAAGTGCACACAGGCCTCAGGCCTGGATACAAGACCGCATGCCGCCGGCAGTCCTTGTCTGAGAATGGCTGAGGAGGAAGTGTGAGGATGAAGTGTGTGACAGGGCTTAGGACATGACATGACAGGCCTCTAGGCAGGATGAGTTACTGTCCTCAGCCTTCCTGCGGGACGCCTCTCAACAGCGGCAGCACAAGACTGAGCCTCAGCAGTGCCTTCCTGTCCGATAAACACCGGCCCTCCGCCATGTTGGGATTCCGCCGAATTTTCCCCAACAGTTTTTTTTCCCAATGATTCTTTGAAACTGAAGCTCTGCCATGAAACTTGGTTGGCATGTAGCCCCACTGGCCTGATAAGGAATAGAGGTGTTGGGTCGCAGCTGCAAGTTCAAGTTCTTCCAGCGCTGCGCATATCTGGCAGAATGTGATGATGCATGTTTACAACACAAACATGCATCACAAGCAGCCAGATCTGCACAGAATTCTAGACATACAGCACAGATGTACATCTGACACTGTGGCAGAAGTGTGCTATTGGGGGATATTGGGAAGTCGCCTAAGTCTACTTTGGGGTCATTCCGTGTCAAATCACCCAGTGCCGGAAAGTGACCCTCTCCGAAAAAATCTGAAATAAATCACAGGTGTTTGTAGACTAGACCTATGCACAAATCTGAAATAGTATACCTAGATCACTAATGGTTTAAAATCTACAGCCCTTTGAAGCTTCAAGTCATTTTAAGCATTGTGGTGAACAGTCCTTTTTAGTCAACTTGCAACGTTATTGGTTCTTTTGGTATTTCACACACATCAGTGAAACTATGTGAATGGAAGCACATTTTCCTGTTGAATTAAGAAATCTAATCAGATGAGACGTGTCTTGTGTAATTTCCCCTCTGCAAAGCTCTGAAAATGGCTATGAATTCATTATGTGAAAAGACATCATCACTTTTGAAGGCTTCTCATTCGAAAGGTATGTGCCACAAATTTCATCAGGTTTTTTTCCCACTCATATATGGACTATAAGGTCATGTCCATGCATCAACTTTGGTTGTAATCGTTGTCATATTGTCAGAGCATTTTGTTTTAATTGGGCTTGATTTTCAAAAAGCCCATTTTCGTCCTATCATTTCACCATGTGGACAGTTAACAGGATTTTATTTAATTTTACCATATCACATTCTGTATGTGAGGATCATCTGTCCAAAATTTGGGCTTGTTGCTGAGTTTCTTTATTGGAGATATGATTTTTGGAAAATATTCTCTATAAATCCACTGAACTTGCATTGGATCTGCAGTACTACTTTGCACCACATGGGATGCTCTTTTAATACAATGGAAGTCAATGGAAGAGTAAGAGATTCACTTGTTTGCTGCACATATCCAATCTAAACACACATTTTATGGTTCATAGTTGAATTGCTCCAAGTAATGATTGCAACATGAACAACATACTACTCATAAATAAATCTTATTTAGCTAAATAAACTGATCAAGCTAAATATACACACATAAGACTGACTGATCATACATGCAGCAAGAGGATTTAGCTTGCCATCTTTGTAACAGTTTTCTACACCACCATAGAAGTTGGAAAATGAAAGTCATGAACATATTCAAGAAAAAAGGGGTTTCAAGAATTCAGTGCATTATCAGATGCAGAAAAAGCGTCAGATGCAGTTTAGAGCAGATATTTCACTTGATGAAGATGACCATGCATGTTTCCATCACATAAAAGTTTTAATCAAAAGGTATGAGGGCTCAAAACGCTATTGCCTGGATCCAAGACGCATTCATGAAAAGGAGATAACTCATCAAGTATCTTGTATGTATGATGACCAGTCAGTCTTATGTGTGTATAATTTGCTTGATCCGCTTATTTTCTCTAAATAAGATTTATTTATGAGTAGTATGTTGTTCATGTTGCAATAATTACTTGGAGAAATTCAACTATGAACCATAAAATGTGTGTTTAGATTGGATATGTGCAGCAAACAAGTGAATCTCTTACTCTTCCATTGACTTCCATTGTATTAAAAGAGCACCCCATGTGGTGCAAAGTGGTACTGCAGATCCAATGCAAGTTCAGTGGATTTATAGAGAATATTTTCCAAAAATCATATCTCCAATAAAGAAACTCAGCAACAAGCCCACATTTTGGACAGATGATCCTCACATACAGAATGTGATATGGTAAAATTAAAAAAAATCCTGTTAACTGTCCACATGGTGAAATGATAGGACGAAAATGGGCTTTTTGAAAATCAAGCCCAATTAAAACAAAATGCTCTGACAATATGACAACGATTACAACCAAAGTTGATGCATGGACATGACCTTATAGTCCATATATGAGTGGGAAAAAAACCTGATGAAATTTGTGGCACATACCTTTCGAATGAGAAGCCTTCAAAAGTGATGATGTCTTTTCACATAATGAATTTATAGCCATTTTCAGAGCTTTGCAGAGGGGAAATTACACAAGACACGTCTCATCTGATTAGATTTCTTAATTCAACAGGAAAATGTGCTTCCATTCACATAGTTTCACTGATGTGTGTGAAATACCAAAAGAACCAATAACGTTGCAAGTTGACCAAAAAGGATTGTTCACCACAATGCTTAAAATGACTTGAAGCTTCAAAGGGCTGCAGTTTTTAAACCATTAGTGATCCAGACATACTATTTAAGATTTGTGCATAGGTCTAGGCTACAAACACCTGTGATTTATTTCAGATTTTTTTGGAGACGGTCACTTTCCAAATTGGCTGAAATTGGGTGATTTGACACGGAATGACCCTTTGTTGTTGCAGACTGGTCTTAGTGAGGTACTCTACACAAACCTGTACACACACACACACACACACACACACACACACACACACACACACACACACACACACACACACACACACACACACACACACACACACTATGGTAAAAATCTAGAAAAGCAGTATGCAATATCATAAATCATCAATATATTGGTAACACTTTACTTGGCGGGTTCGTTCATAACACATTCATAATAGCTGTCATGAGCTGCACATGAAGCATTCATGACTGTTTCATGAAACATGACTCAACATTCATACCAACCCTTTCATGAATGCGGAAGACAAAACGTCAAAAACTTGTCAAAATAAAAGTCCAACACAAGCCTGTGATTTTCCAAAATGGTTTAACATTTTGTGACGCATACTTAAGCGGAAATTTGAGTATTAACAATCACTGACCAACTGTAGTTGCAGGAGTAGGGAATGGATAGAAGTTGTGAATTATTTTCTTCGATAGGTCACCCTGTGGCGGCCGTACTATCAGGGGCGTAGCCAGAGGGGTGGCTCCGGGTGGCACAGGCCACCCTTGAGATTCAATTGGCCACCCCAGGTGCCACCCCAAAATCCTAGTCTACTATTAGCCATTAACAGTCAAAGGCGAGACATTTCTTGATGCACTTGCAGCACACTAGTTTGAAATATCAGGGTTCAGAAATATAAGCAATAGGGATGTTAACCGGTGACTGTTTGACCAATGGTTGACCGTATCCACGTTAGCCGACCAAAGTTGTCGCTAGTCGGTTAAAAAAAAAAAAAGAGCCATCTTTAAATTAGGCCAAAGACAGTGGACTAAACGCTACTACAGCTAGCCATCTCATTCCAAGAAGATCTTTTTTTGCGTGAAGTTAACAAATTATCCCTCACACTCAATTTTTCATAACGCCTGCTTGTAGGCTAGGCTACGTAATAAACCAATAAAAACATTTGCCATGAGGTCACAGCGGTGGCCGGTGCGTCTTTTGCAATCTGGAAGTGCGCTGTTTTATCCATTGGTTTTACCGTGTTGCAGTCTAGGCAACTTTCCGCATAAGATGGGCTTAGATTTGGAAAGACATTACATCTACATTTCAGGAAGGGTCATCAATGGTAACAGATAAGGTAATGATCATCTTTCGTTATTATTGTTAGCACTTCCTCAAACTAAGCTGCGTCTCTTCGGAGCTGTCATTTTCATAAGTGAGCTGCGGCCATTTCAGCTTCAAATGAGCTTCTAACGCTAGACAAACGCCTTTATTTGCAACGCGATCACCTTGTACCCAAACCATTTTCGGAGCAAAGGAACCATTTGTCCTCCACTTACAAGCTCCTTGGTTTGCAGGATGTTTGGCGCTGTAGGATTTAAAAAAGTGACGTGAGTGAAAGGGCGGCGCCGGGGCTGTGTGTATTCGCGTGGGACAGAGAGATGAGAGTTGGGATTGGGAAATTGCGTGGCTGTTATTTCAAATAGCATAATTTATTTTAAACGAATCGGTTAACCGGTTTCAACCGGCTAATGAGCCTCGATGGTCGGTCAAGAAAATGTGTAGTTTTCGCCATCCCTAATAAGCAATCTAGCAAACATGCTTGCAGTTATAGGCTACATGGTTTATTGTTTTTAGCATGTGAGTTTACAATAGGCCTACAGGCTACTGCTTGCGCTAACACAAAAACATATATTTACCTATCGCATCTGCCAGTGCCCATTTATCTTATTACACACACAAAACCCTGTATTGCAATTGTAGAATCACGTAATGTAGGCAAATTTTTATATCTGCCTATCCTACCTACTCAGCCGACACTGTTGTATTGTTATGTTGTATTGTAAATAGTCTACTACCCTAACGTAATATTGACATTGTGGAAAGTTTATAGCTTAGGCCAGTGTTTCTTAACTGGTGGGTTGGAACCCAAAAGTGGGTTGTGGTACTGATCTGAGTGATGGGTCATGGAGCTTGTGGCTAAAAAGAAATTAAAAATAAAAAAATCTATCCTTGGCCCGTTATTTTGATAAAATGTATTCGTAGCCTATGTCAGTCATTGCCATGGCATGGACATAGCCAATGTTTATGTGACATGTCATGTTAGATATAATGTTATACATTTATAAAAGTATGCAGTAAGATAGAATGTGATTAACTTAAATTGAGGACAAAATAAGACAGTGTAGGGTGCACATGAGAGCATAAAACCATCCAAACTAAAGTGCCACTTGGAAACAACGCACCCCTGTCAAAGACAAACCTGTCGAGTAGTACTTTGAGACAATATCAGCAGTTAAAGACTTCACAAATGTAATGCCAAACATCTGCATTTTCCACACAAATAGGCCAGGCACTTTGCGTGTCTTATGTAGGCTACCTCACCATATTCTTTGGCCTGAATGCTAATAGTTGGTCACAACTTTATGAACTTGTGAAATTATGGGTTCCAAAACCAGACCAGTTAAGAACCACTGGCAAAAAAACATTTCACACTTCCACTTTTGCTCAAATGGCCTAATTTCTGAATGGGTTTTGTTCAGAGCTGAAAATGAGCTGAAAATTGACATTTTATCCAATTACAAAGACATTTGATGTGAGAGTATGGTCTTTGTCCTTCTTTGTTGAGTATGGAGCTTAGTGCATGGTTTTACTCATGCATGTGTGCTAATTTAACAACTTGAGCCTGTTTCTGTTTATCTAGATGCCACCCTTGAATTAACCAGTGCCCCACTAGGGCCACCCTTGTTACAAATCTCTAGAATCGCCACTGCGCACTATGTACCACTATGCCATGCATCCATTTTTTTTTACTATCACACTAGGTATTTAATTCGGCAATGTGGTCTCATTTCAAGCTACAAATAGGTTTTAAAAAGGTGATTTACAGTGGTGGTCGACGTCATGATGAGATAATCTTTGGAAAAACGTTGCTATGCAGACGAGCTCATACTTTTCTGGAGCATTCATTACCCTGTGGTTCGTGTCTGTGGTGGCGTTGGATCCAGCAAATAAACGGATGATTGTCTATATGGGAACACAGAGTCACACAAACAAGCAGAGCACGCATTCCTCCAGCATAATATTAAGCAACAGAACGGCTTCTCGGCTTCTGGGTGTGGACGTGGGAGCAAGCGGTAAAAAAAAAAAAACCCTCGCTCATGTGGACGCAACACCACACCATCACAGCCCGTTTTCACCCAGCACGTCTCCTCCGATGTGTTGATCCTTTGATCAAAGGGCCATAATGGCCCGTGTGAAGAGAGGCAAAGGAGCGGGGACCTGCTGATTCGCCCGCTCTGTTCCTATCAGCGGCGGAGGGAGATAAGGCAGAGTGCACTTCAAAGACACTTCCTCTCTGCTCCGCGGCTCCTACACACTATTCCCATATGGATGGCAGCTCGCCTGCGGAGAGGAGCTGCTGGGATATCTGGAGTGTGTTGATTCTGGGGCCCTGGCAGTTCTGTGGTGCTTCAGAGGATGGTGCGTATTGTTTTAGCAGATCCCAGTGCCTCACTATACAGCATTATGTGTGCACTTAAAAGAGACAGAAACAAGTCTAAAACTGCAGTCCCATTGCAGGGTATATTAGGGTGCAGGGTATAAAGTAAACAGGAAATGAAGTAGTACCACTGGCAACTAATGGCCCAAGCCAGCAAAACCCTTCTTTAGATGAAATGTGTTTTTGTGTATGTGAGTGAGTGTGTGTGTGTGTGTGTGTGTGTGTGTCTGTGTGTGTGTGTGTGTGTGTGTGTGCGCGTGTGTGTGTGTGTGTGTGTGTTAGATATATGGCAGAAATGCCATAGGAAAGTTTTCAATTATCTCATCCCAACTGGCTTTTCCATTACATTCTTAATAGTCTCATGAAAGGTATAGAGCTTCCCTATTCCTCCTCTCCCAGTAGTCCAGTTTAGCTCTTTTTATTCAGCCGCGTCATCGCTCAAGGCTCAGACCTCCGTTACATAAAACAGCAGACATCCACAATGGAAGGGCTGAGTGATTACGAAGAGTGCCCGTCCTTTTTAAATGTCCCCCAGTGCGTCCTGCTCCGAAACTAACTCGGAGGAACTTCAAATCCCTCAACCAAAATAGACTCGTGCTCTGGCTGGCTCGTACCGGACACCCCGCCATCTAAGACTGGGAAGCACTGGGGCGGAGGACATTACGTAACGGACGCTTGATGCAATAGCTGGGCCTTCTCAGCAAGTGACGGGGGGGAAAGCACAGAGGGTGTAACCTGGAATGCAGCAAAAACAGACTTCCATTCCTAGAATCAGGGCCCAGTGATCAGGCCATTTCCAGTCAAGCCCCCAGAGAGATCGGAGGGCGTCAGGTGAGAGAGAGAGGGAGAGGGAGAGAGAGAGAGAGAGAGGGGGAGAGAGAGCCTGACTGTATGTTAGTCTTAATGCCTAATGGAAGGCACAGAAGGAAGGGCCGTGTGCATCATATGGTATAACTCCAGCCACAACTGACGTCAGACGAGCATCACAATAGACTTGTGTTGATTGGGACCGAGCGCTCTGAACATCCTTCGACAAATCAACAACAAGCCCCTTTGTTTTGCGAGCGGAGACGTTTGTGTCTTGAGCAGGGCTAAACGTATTGTCTACGGCAGGACAGCAGCCGGGGGAGAGGCAAACAAAGCCTGTGTTGCATGGCCAGGGGCCGAGGGCCGGGAGTGGGAGATAATGCTCTCCAGCTCCGGCCGCTGTGTGTGTGTGTGTGTGTGTGTGTGTGTGTGTGTGTGTGTGTGTGTGTGTGTGTGTGTGTGGGAGAAGCCCACCGCCACAGAGTGCGGTTGGACGCGCCACGGCCTTATCAGCACGTCTGGATTCCACCGTCCCGAGCGCCCGCTATCGGCCTTTCAGCATGTCGTGGACGTCAGAGGATGGGCAATCAGAGCGAGGCAAACGGCAGCCCACAATGGGCTTCTGCCTACAGCGCCGCTGGGCTTGTTTAGCTGCGCTGCGCTAACGCTGGCTGGCTGGCTGGCGTGCGCAAGAGTGGAAGGAAAGCTAACGGGCCATTGTTTTCTCCTGGATGTGCTGGGGAACGCCCAGGCCCAGGGCCTACAGCACTCATTATCAGTGCTCACTAGTGTCAGAGTTTCCACTGGCATAGGGGTCCGAGAGAGGAGAAGTGGAGGAGACAGAGATAGGGAGAGAGTGAGGGGAAGGGGAGAGAGAGAGAGAGGGGAAGAAGAAAGAGAAAGAGAGGAAGGAGAGAGGGAAAGAGAGGTGGTGGGTGGGAGCGTGAAAGAGTATTTTTCTGAGAAGTGTTGGCTAGAAGTCAATATAGTACACTCCTTGCGCGAGTAAACAGCGAACGCAGCTCTTTCTGATGAGACTCATGCACACATAAAAAGCTAGTAGCATAAGCAGAAGAATGCTCAGTGCTCATAATTGGGAGCACATGCGCAGGCTGAACGATGAAGTTAAAGGCAATGAGGTCATTCCACATCCAAAGGACTTAAGCTGAAGACCCACACAGGGCTGTGTGATATCACGCATCGAGCGCATAACACCATGGCTAATTTTATAGACACAGACCAGACCTGTATTCTGGTCACTTTCCTTAAGGGAATAATAGCATTGTTTCTCTGAACATGGAGTTCTTTTACAGCCTGAATGTTTTTGTAAATATGGAAAAGCGTGCCATTTGCGGCATGCTGTTGATAATCGCGACTCTACATTCAGATGTGCCATTATTTTTAGCTTCAAGGTGGAATGTTCAAGATGGAATGTTTCGGTCATTTCACTCCTTAGATTTCCAAAAGGTGACCTGTTCAATCACTGATTGGTTGAGTATCGCTTAAAGCTAAATGCTCACGTGAGAATTGAGGAATGTGAAAGTGTGCCCTCTGAGGCTCGCCGGCGCGTCCCTCCTCGCGCCCGCCACCACCTTTTCCCTCAACGCGCCTGGATCTCCTGGAGGAAGGAAAAGGGTGCGCTGCAGTAATCAGAGCCTGAGTAAAACAACAGAGCCGCGGCCTCTCCAAACAAAGCCTGGCTAACGAGCGCGAGTGGGGGCCGGCGAGCGGAGTGGTCCCTCTCATTAGCCGCAGCGCCGCTGACCCCTCACCCCCCGCGCCAGATACCACACACCGAGACCCGCGGAGCCCAGGGCTGGGGGAAATTCACAGGGCCTGCGGTCATCGCATTTAGCTACACAACACCACCCACCAACGCCAAACGGAGCCATGCGAACAGGATGCAGCAGTGGGGCTAATTTCATTACGCAACTGAGCTGCCTCCAGAGATTTACGCTATGACGGTAAGTTAGACCCTTTACATTCCAACAATTAGCAATCAAGGTAGAAATGGATGTCAAAAAGCCAATTCCTAATGTCAGTCGTATCCAACTGACCTGCCCGTCATCCAACTACACGTATGGGCCCCTCCCATTCCTCCAGCAGCCATGTGCTTATTGCACTTACACACCTGAAGACTCTAATCCAATAACATCTCTGCTGCTGAAACACAGACAACAGCACTCCTACGCATTATAAATGAAAGCATCATTCATATGGACAGAATGAGGAAGACTAGCAGTCGGGGTTTACTGGCACCAGCATGGCAGCGGAGGCATACCCAGCTAAGCCCACCACAGCCTTGGCAAAGCCAAAACCGTGACAGAGTTCAAATCCCCAGCGCTGGGCCGGTGCAGCAGGGAGTCTATTGATCTCAAACACACTCACACCCCACTGAGTCTGCAGATGAGGGCTTAAAGGGATAGTTCGGATTTTAAGACACGAAGTTGTATGGGTTCCCTGTCAGCAACGTAGTGCATCAGCACTGACTTACCCCCGACAGCGTCCTGTGAGCCGAGATCCAGCCGGTTTTAGATCGTTTTTGATGCTGAAGAAAGTAGTCCGGCAAGTTTCTGTGGTCACGAAAGTAAAGTGTTTTTCTTCTCAAAACCATATGCGTTCAACAGAGTGATATATTTGCACCACAAAAACGTTGTCCAGGAAAAATTCAAACCTCGTTATCACTTACTTATTTTTCGCGATTCCTATCACTGCGCGCTACTGACAGCTGGACAACGTTTTTGTGGTGCAAATATATCACTCTGTTGAACGCATATGGTTTTGAGAAGAAAAACACTTTACTTTCGTGACCCCAGAAACTTGCTGAAGAAAATAGTCCGGCATCAAAAACGATCAAAAACCGGCTGGATCTCGGCTCACAGGACGCTGTCGGGGGTAAGTCAGTGCTGATGCACTACGTTGCTGACAGGGAACCCATACAACTTCGTGTCTTAAAATCCGAACTATCCCTTTAAACTGCCAAGCATATCAAGGAGGCAGGGGAAGAGGAAGAGGAAGAGGCAGAGGAAGAGGAAGAGACTGCTCCAGTTGTCGCACAGCTTTGTTCCCATGAATACTCCTCCAAATGTGGGCTATGCAGTGAGCCAGTGACAAACGCAGCCCGCCACTAAAACCAGTGGTCTGCTCTGTTCTCCTGAATAATTGATCAAATACTACTGTATGTGACCTTCTCGCTGAAACAAAGTAGTTTGCGTGTAAGAGCAACCTTCAGCATGAATTTATGAACACATTTATTTAAAATCCCCCAAATGAGAGGAAGCCCATCACATCCTCACAAAAAGAGATGTCTGCCATTGTGTTCAACCGTCAAACCGTGCAGCGGCTGACACGGACAGCAGAGACCTTGAGAAATTCCCCACACAATTCTGAGGTTTTCAGTTGAGAAGGGAAAACTCTGGAGATTTAGTGAAAATTGTTCCCCACTGCATGACAGCTTGTAATCTACACTTCCGCAGACTTTTTGATTTAGGGAGCATGTTTGGCTCTTGAGCAAACAGAAAGAACTGGGCAAGTGTTCCCACAGCCCCTGTACTGCTCACAGCAGAGTGTTAAAGCGGTACAGTAGGACGCTGGATGCTTGTGTGAACACATGCTCACATTAAGGTCACATTAGTTCCAGGCAGCACGCACATGTATGTTCCCACACACAAAGATGCACTTACACACACCCACACACATTCACACACACATGCCTGTACAAATACACACACAAAAAAAATCCTTGATACAGAAATGTAGATCAACCCACATGTGGCCACATTCTTACATACAAAGACATACTCCTACATACTCCCTCCCACACACACACACACACACACACACACACACACACAGACAGACAGACACACCTTTGCTGCCTTCCTCGGCGGCCACGCTTGAGACTCCCTGCGGCTGCACGTGGGTTCGGACTCAGAGTCGGACTCGGCCAGGTGACCCGATTCGGCCGCGCGCTTACAGACGTAGCCACAGTTCCTCTCCAGGACCGAGCGCAGCCCATCAAACAGAATCATGCTGGTGGTGCAGCCCATAGCTCCGCCAGCTCCACCAGCACATCAACACCAACCCCCCACCAGGTCTCCCCCCTCAGCAGAGCCGCCAGTCCCCGGAGCCAGGATCCCTCAGCGGGGGGCAGCCGGAGCAGCACCTGCTGCACCTCCCATCCCTCTGCCGCTCCCACTCCCACTCCTCCTGCTGCTCCTCCTACTCCTTCTCCTCCTGCTCCTCCTGCTCCTGCTTCAGGCACAGAGCTCAGTTCCAGCTCAGCTCAGCTCAGCTCCGCTCCGCTCCAGCACGGGGCTCCGGCTCAGGCCAGCGTGGAGCAGACGAGATGGCAACAGCAGAGAGCAGGGGCGAGGCTACCGACTGATGCCACGGCGCGCGCAAGAGTGTGTGAGGAAGACAGAGACACACACAGAGAGAGAGAGAGAGAGAGAGAGAGAGAGAGAGGGAGGGAGAGAGAGAGAGAGAGAGAGGGAGGGAGAGAGAGAGGGAGAGGGGTAAGTGGGGAATGAGAAATAGCTGAGAGGGCGAGTCTGAGCAGGATGAACTCCTCTGGAGAGACACAGAGATGAGGGATGCTGAGAGGGATGCTGCAGCTTCAGCCAATGCTAAGCTTCCACCCCCCCAAGACACACACAAAACATCATACACAAAACATCTCTCTCTCTCCCACACACTCTCTCTCTCTTTATCTCTGGATATCTCCCTGTTTCACTCTCTCTCTTATCTTTGCTGTGAGAATCAGTCTAGCTGACAGGATTTCTTGCCTTTTCTTCCCTTCACTTATCTCTTCTTCACTTGTGGCATTCGGTCTGTAATTCTCAAAGACAGCTTTCAAAACCCATGTTGACCTATTTTCATTTAACGTCTATTGACATGCCCAATGCTGGTCAAATTCAACATTTTATCTTTATTCATGTAAAAATAGTAGCACAAATACTGTCAGGAATGAGAACTTTCCCTCCGCAGCAAAACCAGATTGTCCAAGCCTTTTACAATTAACCTAGTCCTCTTTCGCTCCCAGACATATCTGCTTGTCATTATAATTTTGGGCTGCAGTAATGTCAGAAATGGCCCCTCACAGTGAAGCTTTGATGATCTGGAGCATGTTTTTGCTCAAGGCAATCTCGTATTTACAAAACATGCCACAGACATGCGACGACTTAAACGTTTTATGCACAGACATCAAGCAGTGACTATTTCTAAATAAAAGATTAGCTCGTGGCCAGATCAGGAAAAGCTGTGCTTGTGGTTTTGCCAAGTGCATAATAATTTGGGAGGGGGCTCAGAGAGGCCCACATGCAATTCAAAAACTAAGCTAATAAGATGACTGCAAAGAGGGGGGAATCGCCTATTCTCATACTCACATTAGCACTGTCTAAAGCATGATTATGACCAGCCTTTTCCACAGCGCTCCACAGGGAGACGTAGCTGTGCTACATGCCAAGGAGTTTACATTATTAGATTGCTCATTACAGAGAGAAAGAGGGGACGAGAGAGAGAGAGAATGAAACTGAGAAAGAGAAGGAGAAAGAGAGAAACAGAGACAGAAAGAGAGAGAGGGAGAGGGAGAGAGAGAAAGAGAGCACGAGAGAGAGAGAGAAAGAGAGCGAGCGTGTAATGACAGCATCTGCTGGTCTGCTGGATGACACACCATATCCTGATGACGGGTGGGGGTGGATGTAGCAGTGGAGGCAAACTGAGAAACAGGACACTGTCTCTGTCCAAGTCCCCCCACAATACACAATACACACCAGGATAGCTCTCAGCTCCTACTGTAGACATGCACAAACAAACAACCACACTGCACCACACCCATCCTATCTGCTCAAAGCCTGCCACAACCAATAACACTGATGACAAGAGCTTAACATTCCATCAGTGGAGCTTTAGATGGATCTAAATGAGCCTGCAAATCATTCATTTTCACCAACCTACACGTACAGATTGCTTACATTCCATTACTTACATTAGGTGACATGGCTGTTTGTCATTCCTACTGTATGTACTGTATGAGTGTATAAGTGTTCCTATGGTTAATTCACTGGTTGAGGTCAGTATGCAGCTAAATGCAGGATGCAATATGTCTACCTGACAGCATGCCTGGGTCAGTGCACTGCCTGGGTAATGGGTAATCCACTGTTGGCTTCTCTATACGGGGTCAAGGATACGGTCGAAAGGTCAAACATACCACTATTATGCTTCAGTGCAATTTAGCAAACCAGCAGAGCCATAAGTCACTAGGGAACATTACCATACTATGCCTAAAGGACAGTCATATAATGGCGTTGTAGAGCACAGGGCACTTAAAGCATACCCTATATCTTATTTGAAGTGTTTCACACCTTCAATGCATCCCAGCATGCACAACCCTGAAGGACAGTGATTGGGCCTGTTTTTCAACACCAGTATTAGTCCTGCCATCTAGTCTGGATCTCTGTATCTCTGTACTTTATAGCGTGTGAGGACAAACATCTCCTGAAAACACAAGATGGCCTGTTTTGCCTCCAGCTGGCTTCCTGGAGAGAGTTGATGGGAGCAGCAGAGTGGTGCCCTCCTTCTCCCTCCATGCACATCCCACCAGCCGTCAGCCCGCCAGCCAGGCAATGGGGGCAGCGCTGGGGCTAATGCTATTTGCAGGGTTCAGTTAGAGAGCAGGGGGCAGTGAACCAGGTCCTGAGCCCCCTGCCCACCCTCCTCCTCCTCCTCCTCCTCTCCTCCTCCTCTCCTCTCCTCAGCTGAGAAAGGGCCTCCTCAGGCTGGCTGCTCAGCAGCTCTGCTCTCCTCACGAGGAGCATGAATATTTCAGCAGCACTTGACACACTCACCTACATTTGATTCGGCGGTTGGGCTGTGGGGTAAAGGCAGCTGAGCCCAGATGTAAGGGAAGACAAGAGAGAGAGAGAGAGAGAGAGAGAGAGAGAGAGGGACAGAGAGAGAGAAGGGGAGAAGGAGGGGCTGAAGGAAGCATAAATGAGCAATTTGACTGCATTGATTGTCCAGAAATAGATCTGCTCATCAATCCCCCTGGCTGTTGCTGCCTGTGGAGCCCCTCCTCATGAATAGAGGCAGCAGAGGAACCGCTGCTGATAGTGCTGACTGACTGCCATATCCAGTTTCAAAGGCAAACTAAATCAACCTCTCTTTATGGACCCTGCAAACAAAGGCACACAGAGCACTATCCTGACACGCCATAACAGCATGATAATCCACTGGAAGGCCCATCTACGGCCATATATCATAAGAGGCCATCATAAAGTGTTACAGGGAACCCAATGGCTTCACTCTGAAATCTCCTAAACAACACTTCTGGGACTCCATAGTAAATATAACACAATATCCTGAGGTGATGCACGGCTGACGGCTCACATTCACACACATTTCCTCTCCTTTCAGAGTACTTTTAGAAAACTCACAATGCCTCCCCAAAGACCTGCTGATAGCTGAATGACACTGAACAAAGAGAGGTGAAACAAGTGCGGTGCTGTTTACACACACACACACCGTGATTCATCATCACCTCACACTGCTTTACAGTGAGGCCCAGACGCAACACAGACGCAGAAGTGCCTGCCTCGGGGCGGCAGATTCCAGGCCGTCCTGTTCAGGCATGTCTACCGTGCGGCTCCCGTGCAACACATACACTGTACGCCACTCCGCCAGCCGGGAGAACGCACATGTGCTGGACTCTATTTCTCCCAGTCCCACTCTAGGTGACTCCTACGCTCCATTAGCAGCAGTCATGTGCCAGAACTGAATTTCTGCCTCGCTGTGATCCTTCATTTAAACATTCTTTGGATTTTTTTGCCCACTTGCAGTGGGGCGTCTCGGGCAGCTACTAAAACAGTGTGAGGGGCGGCTTCCCCTGGATGGGGGCTGTTAAACTGCGCACAGCTGCAGGGGTACAGTAACACCAGTGATACCTACTACCATTCGTTTGCCTGTCAGCAGAAGCAGAGCACATACATGTCTGCATTGTCAATTCTGAATGGGGGGAGTGATGGAGGAATCGTTCCTAACCAGTCCCCTCCCCCTGTAACCTCAGCATTGATAATCAATTGTTTCCTGAACCCTTCCCTGGACGTGACGCTTCCCGGAGCAACTGAAGCCCCCAGTGACCATGTGCTGCAGCAGCCCTGCCCCCCCTCCCCCTCCCCCACACACCCCACTGACTTAAAGCCCTTGGCAAAGCAGGGCAGCTGAGGACTGCAACACAATATAGGCTAATTAATAACAGATACGTGTGCTGGAGACCAACTCAAAGATTGCCACCCCAGCCATAAATACCTCCAGCACAGCAGCAGCAGCAGAGCCAGTGGGGGAGCTGAAGCCCCAGGAGAGGAGAGAGGAGAGAGGAGAGAAGAGAGAGGAGAGAGGAGAGAGGAGAGAGGAGAGAGGGGAGAGGAGAGAGGAGAGAAGAGAGAGGAGAGAGGAGAGAGGAGAGAGGGGAGAGAAGAGAGAGGAGAGAGGAGAGAGGAGAGAGGAGAGGAGAGAGGAGAGAGGAGAGGAGAGAGGGGAGAGGAGAGAGGAGAGAGGGGAGAGGAGAGAGGAGAGAGGGGAGAGAGGAGAGAGGAGAGAGAGGAGAGGAGAGAAGAGAGAAGAGAGAGAAAAGAGAGGAGAGAGGAGAGAGGAGAGAGGAGAGAGGAGAGAGGGGAGAGAAGAGAGAGAGGAGAGAGGGGAGAGAGGAGAGAAGAGAGGAGAGAGGAGAGGAGAGGAGAGAGAGAAGACAGGAGAGAGGAGAGAGAGGAGAGGAGAGAAGAGAGAAGAGAGAGAAAAGAGAGGAGAGAGGAGAGGGGGAAGAGGAGAGAGGAGAGAGGGGAGAGAGGAGAGAAGAGAGGAGAGAGGGGAGAGGAGAGAGGAGAGGAGAGAGAGAAGACAGGAGAGAGGAGAGGAGAGAAGAGAGAAGAGAGAGAAAAGATAGGAGAGAGGAGAGGGGGAAGAGGAGAGAGGAAAGAGAAGAGAGGAGAGGAGAGAAAAGAGTGAACATTTTTGATTCTGTAATTAAACCAATTTTACTATATGGGAGTGAGATTTGGGGCAACAAATATAAAAATAAGTTGGAAGCATGGGACAAAAGTCAACCTGAGACATTTCACTTGGAATTTTGCAAAAACATCCTAGGAGTAAACAGGAGTTGCCCAAATATAGGATGCAGAGCTGAACTAGGAAGATTCCCTCTCCTCTTTAACATTCAAAAAAGATCAGCTAAATTCTGGCATCACCTGAAATACAGTGAACCAGACAGATACCACCATACTGCTGCCCAGTGGAGAGACGGAAATTCTGAGAAGAACCCCTTAGATGACCTATTTGAAAAACATGGCCTAACCAACATCGATTCAACCATCACTTCAAAATTAAAACAATTAGAAACAAAAATGCAAGAAAATTACATTACCAATTGGAAAAATCAAATTAAACAAGTAAGTAAACTCAAAGTATATGAATTAATAAAATCTGATTATAAATTGGCACCATATTTAACTAAAATTTCAAATTATAAACACAGAAAGCTATTGACAAGGTACAGGCTCAGCGACCATAGCCTTGCAATTGAAAAGGGGCGACACAGGCAAACCTGGCTGGCCCCCGATAAAAGAACGTGCGCCAATTGCGAGAACAAAGTCGAAAATGAGCAGCATTTTCTCACCGAATGTAAACGTTACACAATTACTAGGGAAAACTACTTTTGTAAATTCGGAGACATATGTCCCGAATTTCTTATCATAAGCGATGAAAAAAAACTATTATTCCTCCTGGGGGAAGTTGACAGCTGTGTAGACCTAGCTGCCGAATATGTCCATTCCTGCCACATCCTCAGAGAACAGCCCACATCTCATGATCAATAACATAGTAATTCATAGACTCTTTTTTCTCTCTATTCTTTTTCTTAATATTTTTTTTTTTTTTTTTTGCTACTTTTTCATTTAATTTTTTTAATGTTTTTTTTTTTATTATTATTATTATTTTTTAGTAGAATTATTATTATTATCATTTCTTTTTTAAATTATTATTCAGCCTGATATTACCTCATTACCATGATCATTACTATTATTATTATCATTATTACTATTATTATCATTATCTGTATTATCATTATTTCTGTTATTGTTTGTATTATTATTATCTGTATAACTATTGTATTGAATGCTTTGGCAATATTGTAAAATTTTACATTCATGCCAATAAAGCTATTTGAATTGAATTGAATTGAGTGGAGAGGAGAGGAGAGAGAGAAGAGAGGAGAGAGGAGAGAGAGGAGAGGAGAGAGGAGAGAGGAGAGAGGAGAGAGGAGAGAGGAGAGAGAGAAGAGAGGAGAGGAGAGAGGAGAGGGGAGAGAGAGGAGAGAGAAGAGAGGAGAGAGGAGAGAGGGGAGAGAGGAGAGGAGAGAGAGAAGAGAGGAGAGGAGAGAAGAGAGGAGAGAGGAGAGAGGGGAGAGGAGAGAGGAGAGAGAGAAGAGAGGAGAGGAGAGAAGAGAGGAGAGAGGAGAGAGGAGAGGAGAGAGAAGAGAGGAGAGAGGAGAGAGGGGAGAGAGGAGAGGAGAGAGAGAAGAGAGGAGAGGAGAGAAGAGAGGAGAGAGGAGAGAGAAGAGAGGAGAGAGGGGAGAGGAGAGAGGAGAGGAGAGAGAGGAGAGGGGAGAGAGAGGAGAGAGAAGAGAGGAGAGAGGGGAGAGGAGAGAGGAGAGAGAGAAGAGAGGAGAGGAGAGAGAGGAGAGGGGAGAGAGAGGAGAGAGAAGAGAGGAGAGAGAGGAGAGGGGAGAGAGAGGAGAGAGAGAAGAGAGGAGAGAGGAGAGAGAGGAGAGGAGAGAAGAGAGGAGAGAGGAGAGAGGAGAGAGGAGAGGAGAGAGAGAAGAGAGGAGAGAGGAGAGAGAGGAGAGGAGAGGAGAGAGAGAAGAGAGGAGAGAGGAGAGAGAGGAGAGGAGAGAGGAGAGGAGAGAGGAGAGAGGAGAGAGGAGAGAGAAGAGAGGAGAGAGAAGAGAGGAGAGAGAGGAGAGAGGGGAGAGAGAGGAGAGAGAAGAGAGGAGAGAGAAGAGAGGAGAGAGAGGAGAGAGGAGAGAGGAGAGAGAGGAGAGAGGAGAGAGGAGAGAGGGGAGAGAGGAGAGAGGAGAGGGGAGAGAGGAGAGAGGAGAGGAGAGGAGAGAGAGGAGAGAGAGAAGAGAGGGCAGGGACAGACAGTGGGAGCTCTGGCTCAGTGCTGGGAGATGAATAATTCAGAGTGAGTCGTGTGCTGAGTCACAGAGGGGCCCCTCAACCCAGAGCCCTCTCTCATCCTGCACCCGCAACGTCAGCAGCTGGCCCCCACCAGCACACACACACACACACACACACACACCTCATCCAGCGCCCTCACCAGCACACACACACCAACACACCACACACCGCACCCAGCACCCTCACCAGCACACACACACCAACACACCACACCCCTCATCCAGCGCCCTCACCAAACACACCTCACCCAGCGCGCGCTCAATGAACACAGCCTCTATTAGCTAATGGGATAAGTGAGGATTTTGACTAAGACATGACAGCTAGATTGTGCTGTGGGGGCACACTGTGGTGCAACTGGATGCTGTGTGTGTGGTGTGGTGTGTGTGTGTGTGTGTGTGTGTGTGTGTGTGTGTGTGTGTGTAGGGGGGATGCAAGAATGGTTCAGGAGAACAACAAACACAAAACACATAGCAGCGGAGGTATTCTGGGCTGTGAAATGCGACGTGTGAAATGTGTGTGCACAGAGTCAACAGATCAAGTCAACACAGATGGGCTCCGTCAGTGCAGGTGAGAGTGGCTGAGTGAGTGAGTGCTACTGCATCAGACTGAATGGAGCGGGGCTCTGCCGACGTCCCAAGCTTGTTGACCCCGATTGCGAAAAGGAAGCATAAACAGTACGAGTGTGTTGTGCTGGAGCACTTGAAAACTGCAAACGAGGCACTTCTGTGTGTGGTAAGGACGGGGGATTTTCACCAGTCCGGTCGCCCTTTGTGTAACACGCGAGTGCATCCCAAGATAAACAGCCAAATGAAAACTAAGATGTCCTCAGACAGCAAAGGGCTATTTCTGTACTTGATGACTGATCCCCCGCACGAAATCTGCAGAGCTGTTTGCAGCGAATTTGGGATGAGCCAAGGTCACCAAACCTTGTTGACTGGGAGTGTGGGTGGAGTGATGCATCCGTCGCCACAAAGGAACTGAAACTCTAAGAAGGGGCTCCTTTCCTCCTCTCTCCTCACATCCACGGACACTTCAATTGCATCTGTAAACACCCCCTGCTCCCCTGGCATGAGCGTGTGGAGACGCATCACCACTGCTCTAATTAAATACTGATGACAGTTATTCAATCTACTAGTGACACAGACATGGCTGCAACCTTGAATAAATCCTCCATAATGGAGCATGTAAATAAGTCTACTCTATTGTCAGACACACTCTATTGTCAGACACAGACTCTAATACACTATTGTCAGACACAGGCTCTTATGATCGATCTCACTTAAGTCTGTCTGAGTGATGTGACTGTGACTGGATTCACACACGCTGTGGTGAGAGTGGTGTGCGATGGCTCTCCTCTCTTCTCGTCCGACCACTGACCGCCTGACTGGCCGGCCGGTCGGCCTCTCTGGACGGCCCCTGCCAGCTGGAGAGCGGCGGAGTGGCACATCTGGAGCGCGTGAGCGTGAGCGGTGTCACTGGCGTGTGAACGGACCCAAATGGCATTGGGCCTGCGCGCTGACGGCGAGTGTGTTTTAGGCAGCGCGCTGTCAGGCGCTTCGGGGGGAAACTACGGGCCGCGGCCCATTACACGGATCAAAGCTGCCAGCACATGTGGCCAAAACGGGTCAGGGGGCTTCCACTGGGTTCCAAAACATAGTGCTTGTGTGTGAGAGTTTTAAAGTGTGTGTGTGCTTTGTGTGTGTATGTGTGCACATGTGTGTGTAAAGAGGGTCTATGCTGCAGGAGGAGTTGGCAGCACATCTGAGGGCCTTCCAGTTCAGAGGTTATACCCACAGCTGGTTGGAATGTCCAGGCTGGGGGGGGGCAGTGTGGGGACATTGGTCACAAAGGTAGCACAGCGCTAGACCCCCCCACCCCCCCCCCCCCCCCCCCCCCCCCCGTCCAGCGTGCGGAGGGCGGAAGGAGAGGGCCACAGCTGAGTCCCCGGGGACCTGCAGATGTGGACGCGGGGAAGCGGCTGCTTCCTGGAGTTGTACGGCTCATGTCACAACAGGCCTTTCTTTTCTGTCCACTTTCCACTCAAGCCCTGTGAACTTCATTCAGAAGAGGTCACTTTCTCATCCAAAACCGCGCTCTCTGATGGCATGCCTGGCTTCTCCACAAGAGTAGTATCATCTAACAGCAAGAACTTCATTTCTGTCCCTTATAACCTCAAAGAAAGCCTGGTAGATAAGCGAGACACTTTTCTGTGAACAGTTCAGTTTGTGCTACCATGAGCACAGGTGTCTGTCACCACAGGCACTACCATACGGAGAGCCTTTCAGCTCCTCATTCATACACACAAGAAAGAAGAATAACGACTTTGACATGCACATAAGGTCTTCATCAGACAAAGCCCTTCTTTCAAAACAGTAGCAGACACCAAGGTTACCTAGCCCCTCAAAATGGCACTTCACAAGTCAAAGGGGCCACATCCGCTTCCCCTGTGCTCAGTATTTTGGGGATGGTTTATTTATCCCAAGAGGAGAACTTAACCTACTTTTCACGAGGGGCACTTTTTCCTGTGCTTTGAAGCATTGCCACCAAGACCAGCAAAAATAACACACATGCGAAAAAAGTGTACATGTGTGTACTCCCTCCCTAAACACAAACCATAAACCACACACACGCACACACACACACACACACACACGCAAACACACACACACGCACGGGCACACACATGCACGCACACGCACACACAGACTTTTTAAGATCAAATTCTGCCGCTGTCCTTGTTTTGCTGTTAGATCCAGTTTTGCTTGTGAATGGGAAACAGGATGCTGTGTAGCTCTTTGTGCCAGTGTCAACAGATACGCACCTCATCCTCCTGTGCCTTCTCTTACCCTGTCTCTTACCCCCCCATCCCACCCCACCCCACCCCACACACACACACACACACACACACACACACACACACACACACACACACACACACACACACACACACACACACACACACACACACACACACACACACACACACACACACACACACACACACACACACACACACACACACACACACACACACACACACACACACACACACACACACACACACACACACACACATCTCCTCACCCAGTTATTTTTCCTCTCCACTCCTCACTGTCACCTACTGTCTCCTCCTCTCTGGCAAGCTCCATGTTTCCCTGACGAGCAGTGCTTGGAGCTCTTCCCAGGCTGTTCCCAGATCAGCTGGCACGCCGACTTCCTGGAAGCAGCCTAAACAATAGTCTCAATCACACTCACTCAGTCGCAGGTGCTATTTATGCCAACAACCTCACATGTATCAACATTTATCTACATGTCCACAGCAATATATAGCCTACTGTCATATGTGTAGGAGTTACTCAGTAACAAAACAAAAGTGATATTCCAAACAAGTCCCCTGGCCTCTAGCAGAGACTCATCAGATCTAGAGTTGGCTATAAGTTCAGAACCCATAGAGTTCATTTTTAACAGCAGACTTTATATATCCTGCTGTGGCAACTAAGGAGGTAAATATTATGATGGAGTGTGACCGTCAGATTCTCCCCAGTGTCAGCCCACTGTTCACTGCATCATATCAACAATGAGCTCATCCAGACCAGCCTCAAGCAAAGCAGCTACTGCCCTCTGTAGGCGACTAATAGTACTGCACCTCCAAACCGGCCTAGTCTTTGAAAACCAATGGGCAGATTTCTTTTGAAATGATACAAGGCAACTGATGCTATGTTATCAGTTCTTCTCAGGTCATGTTATCTGGCTCACAATACTGACGTACTTGGCTGTGGTTACTACACACACTGAACATCATCACAGGGAAGTCTGCAGGTGCGGGTATGTATCAGTGGTGCTTGTATCAATTTACCAAATCGCAAAAAACTGGTTGAGCTACTACCTGTACGACAAGAAGCCAAAGACAACATGCTCTGCTGTTACTTAGCTGGCCAGACATTATCACCTGAAAACTGATAACATAGCATCCGTTGACTTGTATCATTTCAAAAGATATCTGCCTGTGCAACATAGCACTGCTCCCTGGGTTTTATGTAATTGCAGATTATTACTGACATCTACATGAGACAACTGGACAATCACTGACAAGTCACTAAACTATTGGACTAGTTTGCATTTGCATTGCATTTAATAGGTTTTATGTTGAGTGATTGATAAATAATCCCCATTGGATTGCATTAGTAAGGAATATGAATATCTGATTTAATGTTTGATTAAAAGTTGTTGTGCTTTGACAGTTGTCTTTCCGGTTGGTTGGAATGAAAATTCACAGAAAGTCACAACCTAAACCATTTACTGACAGGCAGCATTTGGTCAACATCTGAAATCCCTCTCTAACTGACCAAAAGCGGATCAATGGCCCGAACACTGAAAGCATTGTTAGCCGGTCCAAGACCCAGCTTTCAGGCACAGCGGGACAGAGAGAGAGAGAAATATGAATACAGTATTTGCACATTTCACAAAGCTGACGACCACAAACCACTCAGAAGGGAGAAAAAAAGAATGGCCACAATCGCCGGAATCCAGCGGAAGTCTCAATCGCAGCATAAAGTCCATCAGACCGCAAACATGGCCAGAATACCAAGCGACCTCAGAGAAATAAGACCAGCCATTGATAGCATTGTGCTGCTGTGCATAGTCTACTCTTGCAAAAACATTGACACACGTTCAGCCATTTTGGATCTCGGAAATTCATAAACCCATATCAGGTTTTCACAGAGCACTTGCGATGACTGAGGCAACACTACGCTACATCTCTTCGCATAGCCCTGCGAAGACAAACAGACAAGTCGTCAATCACTCAATGGGACTTTCTAAAGGTGAAAAGGCTGTAAAAGTTCTAAAGGTTGGCCCAGGCAAAGACAAGACTGAGTAGAGACACCTTTCCATTGATGCGCAGCTTCAAACGGCGTGAATGTGAGGGGTGTAAGGAGAGAGTGATGGTGTTTGTGGAGCGGGAGACAGATGAACGAGCCCTGGAGCTGGAGGCTACGCTCTCTCATACCTGAGATTCCTGTGGCCTGCCGGGCATGATGACACACAATAGTGGCAGGAGCATCACCACCCTAAATCATCAGCGCTGCTCACTGGACCATGGCCTGCAGCCAGGGAAAACCCCCAACACACACACATGCGCACACACACACACACACACACACACGTACACGCGCGCATACACACACACACACACACACACACACACACACACACACACACACACGGCCTGGTAGTGGGGTCTTGAAGGGATCAGCAGCAGCATGCTGCTGCTCTCTTGGGGGCCGTCAGAGGTAACTACAAGTTTGTGCCTGCCCGGCTTACATGCCTTTATACTGCAGTTCATTTAGAACACCCCCCCTATACACACACACACACACACACACACACACACACACACACACACACACAGACAGACCACATTCTTACTGGCCTACAGTTTTAACACTATGTAACTGTACTCAAGAGATTCTATATAAAGTACAGAGTTCAATATTTGATTGACAAACTGTGAATTGTATTGACTCAGTGTGCAGTCACCGGAGCGGCACTGGGACACATAAATGGATCACATGTAGCCACCACCAGCAGTTACACACGGATTACATACAGACAATAGAGAATGAGACAACACATAACAACGCGTATCGGCTCTCCAGTGAGACTGGACAAATAATAGCATACAGTATCTAGATACGATTAGATCAAGGCCATCCTCACAACCTTATTAACACGGTTGCCATGGATCTAACTTGGTCAACCTGCTGAGCAATATCCTGCCTGACAGGAACTGTACGTGTGAGCCGTACGTGAGTCACGGCTGTCGAGCAAACAACACATAATGCCCCTTTCATGTTTTAGCGAAACAACCGCGTGGATTGCAAAGGTGCTTTCCATATTCATGTTAATCGGCGTTGTGTGTGTGTGACGTGCCTGAGACTCCTGCTACAGGCGGAGCATGCACGGCGTCCGACACGCCCGGTGTGGAAAAGAGAGCGTCGAGTCCGACCGTGAGGGGGATCGGAGAAGGAGTCAAGGAAGAGGTCCTGAATGGCAGGAAGCTATTGAGGCCCAGGTGGAGCGCGCCGGGAGGAAGCCCTGGAGAGTGGCAGGCAGACGGCAGGGGGTTGGGTGGGGGAGGGGGAGGGGCTGCGGGGGAATCTAAGCCTCTTGACCCCCCGGCGTCTCCTGAGCCAGCGTGTGGGCCAGACCTCGGTGGCAGCGTGAAAGTAACACGGCATGTAAAGCCCGGCTCCGATTACTCATGACATAAGCGTGCGGCAGGACAGAGAGCGATGGGGTTTCAGGCCAGCTCACCTGCCTTCCATCAGTCTGAGGCGGCAGAGCACACGCTCCCATGCGCCGCTAAAGCGCTGGGTGTGCCAGACCAGCGCAGGCATGTCCTGCACACAACACCAGCCACAATACAATCCTGGGGTGTCTTTCACACAACTCTCACACATGTTGGTCTTGGATGTGGGTTCAAATGACATCTTTTAGACGCTGCTGGACGTTGTAAGTGTGTGAGACTGGGCTAGGCTCTGGTGCGGGGCAGAGCTGACTGATGGGTTGTGAGTGGAAGTGGTGGGGGAGCCCTGTGACGACGGTCTAATCTGCCAGGGCTTTTTCCTCCTCCTGTAATCAGTGGAAATCCTCTTGAGCCGCGCTCAACGTGTGCGCTTGACAATCGGGGGAAACGGCCGAGGGGGGGAGATAACGACGGACAATGCCCTTCCACCTGTGCCCCCGCCGCTAGCACACACGCAGCCCTGCGGACCCCCCCTCCCCTGCCTCGTCTTGGTGGTTCACACACCCCAACCATCAGCAGCAGCAGCAGCAGACACACAACCCTCCCAGGGCACTTGTCTGGAGGCTTATGAGCTGGCCAGCCAAAGGCAGTGTGCCCCCGTGGGCCAAGTCCACAAGAGCCCAGTGTGAGAGGGAAATCCACACCGACAGCAGATAGCCTAAGTCCCCCAAACAAACAAAGGCAAACTAACATGGCAAGCGCTGAGGCCTAATTCAGCAAGCACTTGACCTGGAAGGCATTGTCCTGGCAGGGCAGCTCCAGAGGCCAGGCGTTGGCATGGACTGTCCGAGTGTGTTTGCCCAGAGAAGGCCAGCGGTGGAGGTAAGCGTCCCGCCGCATCGCCCCGCTGTATTTCACACACACGGGTCAACACTGAGGCCGCCCTCCACTCCGCTCGGTCCACTCTACACACACGACACGCCCTTCCTGTCCGAGGGAAACACATGTGCACGGGGCAGTATCTCTGTTTTTAGAACGCTTGTGTCATCTGCTCCTACTCTGTTTCCATTAAGGGAGAGGGAAAAAAAGGAATGCACGGAATCAGCTCATTTCAGCTACAGCCCAGCTATCCTAGCGATACTCTCAACGCACTTCAGCTTCAGCCCAGCTATCCTTGTGATACTCTCAACGCACTTCAGCAGAGAGCATGGTGCAGTGAACCACAGCAGCCTGATGGTTATCATTTAAAAACTGTAATGCAGCTAAGCTAAGCTAAGATAAGCTAAACTATGCCTTATCCTCATGCAGCCCCAAGGAGTGGGCATCCTAACAGTGATGAGCGTGTCCATGCCAGGTAGAGAGGGGTCTGTGCGCCAGCAGGAGTGGTTCATGGGGTCGCCCTGAGGGTCTGTTGTGATAATTGCTGCGGAGCCTGATGGGGTAAGACGGCGACGGCACCGCGGCTTCAAGATTTCAAAACAATTCGGAACTCGTTATGTGGAAATCCCCCCTCAGCGGCGAGGCAAATCGACTTAATCCAGCGCCAAACACAGCCGCACACCACCGCTCACCGCCGCTCCACCTCCCCCCCCCGCCGTGGGAGGCAGCGCAGGGCCGACTCTACGGAGCGCCCAGGGCCCTGATGGTGTGCGACGTGCGAGTGCTGGTGCTGGAGGCGCCTAAAAATATCCCCCGGCGCAGGAGAGGGAGAGGGAGAGGGCAGGACTCCTCCTCGGGAGAGATTAGAGGCGAGCGGCCGGTCAGAGAGGCACTGAGCTCTTTATCTCAGCGGGGCGCGCTGGCCTCAGGGGAGGCCAGGGGCAGCACGCACCTCCTGCCCTCTCTCGGATCAATCACGCCTCCGATGGGCAGCAGGAGGGCGGAGGAGAGGGAGGAGGAGGGAGGAGGAGGGAGGAGGAGGGAGGAGGAGGAGGGGCTGGGCCTCTGGGAGAAAGTGCAACTGTGTTTAGTTCCTTGGGTAACTGTGCGTTATGGAACAGTGCATGTGAGTTGGGGCTGGATGATAGAGTGTAAATGAGTGAGTGTGAGTGTGTGTGTGTGTGAGTGTGTGTATATGAGTGTGTGTGTGTGTGTGTGTGTGTGTGTGTGCGTGCGTGCGTGTGTGCGTGCGTGCGTGCGTGCGTGCGTGCATGCGTATGTGCGTATGTGTGCATGTGTGCATGTGTGTGCGTGGGGGGATGGGGGTAGCGTTTGCATGCAAGCATATTGGGTGATGTAATCAGTGATGAATGTATGTGTGTGTGGGCATGCATGTGTTTGTGTGTGTGTATGTGTCTGTGTGTGTGAGAAAGACTATGAGTGTGTGTGTGTGTGTAGGAAAGAGTATGAGATTGTGTGTGTGGGTGAGTGTGGTTCACCACAGAGTGTGCTCCACTACGAGCAGGGCTGATTAGGAGTGAGCCTGGCGGTGGCTTAGTGTTGTGTGAGGGCCAGAAACACACACCGTATACCCAGCTACAGCAGCAGCAGCCTTTAGCACAGGGCCCAGGAGGACACACCGTATACCCAGCTACAGCAGCAGCAGCCTTTAGCACAGGGCCCAGAGACACACACCGTATACCCAGCTACAGCAGCAGCAGCCTTTAGCACAGGGCCCAGGAGGACACACCGTATACCCAGCTACAGCAGCAGCAGCCTTTAGCACAGGGCCCAGGAGGACACACCGTATACCCAGCTACAGCAGCAGCAGCCTTTAGCACAGGGCCCAGGAGGACACACCGTATACCCAGCTACAGCAGCAGCAGCCTTTAGCACAGGGCCCAGGAGGACACACCGTATACCCAGCTACAGCAGCAGCAGCCTTTAGCACAGGGCCCAGAGACACACACCGTATACCCAGCTACAGCAGCAGCAGCCTTTAGCACAGGGCCCAGGAGGACACACCGTATACCCAGCTACAGCAGCAGCAGCCTTTAGCACAGGGCCCAGGAGGACACACCGTATACCCAGCTACAGCAGCAGCAGCCTTTAGCACAGGGCCCAGGAGCACGCGGCCGCTCTGCTGCCTCTGATGGCTGCTGCCTGCACAAGGAAGCAGGACACACACACGGGACCCTCTGAGGGGGGGCAGTGCATCAGTGTGGGTCAAGGTCTAATTGTGTCGGCTGACGGGCGAAACTAAATATTGACCTGGCCTGCTAAACTTCCTGCTGAGCAATACAGGTTGCTTTTGTCCCTTGTGTGTCGTATGCTTGGCAAATCAGTGCAACTTCTATACAATCGAGGACAAGCTGCCAATCACAGCAGCTTAAAACACTGTCAACTGAATGCCTATCAATATGGTTAGGATTATGAATGACTGATCTGTGTCTGAAAGGTATAATAAAAAGCAGCCACTCACTATTTGCCATTAAATCTGGCAAACTGAGTAACTTCTAAGACTTTTGTAAAGATCAGGGAGAGATTTAACACATTATCTGGGATAGGGGCACCATGCCGATGGGAACAAAGCATGATCCCTTAGTTTCCTTTGGTTCCCAAAAATGAACCTAATCCAAACACAATATGCCTCGCATGACTTCCCCCCTTTACGCACCCTTCTAATGAGACGGGCCCTTGCTGGGCTTGGCCTCTCTCTGCCCCGGCCCACCATGGCTCCTCTCCTCCCAGTCTCCCTCTCCCTCATAGCTGGCTGGGGAGCAGGTCCGGCCCTGGCCTGGAGCGGATCTGGGCCGACTCCGAGCCAGATCGGCCCCGCAATCAGATGCTGTCTAGGTCTCCCTCTCGCTCTTTCCCAATGCCCATGCTTGGAGACTCATGGAATGCCAAGTATGCACCCTGCCTTGTGAAAAGACATTAGAGTTGATCCACTCTCCCCCTGTGCAACAGGTCCCAGGAAGTCTGCGCACAGCCTCGCGCCCACTGACGAGCATCTGATAAGAATCCCAGCCTTACTCCCCAAATCACATGAAAGCCAATAACATACAGGACATCTCATACATCAGAAGAGGGGGGAGCGCAGAGTTAGGCAGTGGGATTTATTCACTTACGTCACACAATCTCTCCGACAGCTGAAAGGCTTCTGCATGAACGTCACGGTTTGAGAATAACAGACTGAGGATTGATGTAAAATTGTGAATCAGAAAAAAAAGATGTTTAGTCGGGCTGTTTAGTCCAATTCAACTAAAACAATGTCTCGAGTAGAGTAAACACTCTTCACATGAGCTGAGAAAACATTCCAAATTCCAATTTCACAAGAGGGATAGTTGACTAAACTTGTCTGAACAATGCATTGAATTAGTATAAACAAAACATTGTTGCAAGAGAAACTGAATTAAATTGCTCAATTTGTTTGCAGTGATGCTGAAACACGCAACACCCACAGCGTGCTGGTTGTGGCAAGTATTTCACTTCATGAAGAATGTCACACACTGAACTTATCATTTTTCCCCTCCCCAACTCCCAAACTCTGGCAATCCAGCATATTGGTCTCATGGTGACGGGAAGTTGAAAAATGCATCCCTTCCCCTCCCCTGTGCACCATCCCAACCCAGCCCATCACCTTGCACTCAGCACAACACACTTATCATGTCTCCCTCGCCAAGCATCTCCGCATCGATCGCAGGAGCAGGAACAGACTGTGCCGTGGCCGGCCGGGTGATGATGACGACGACGATGATGGTGCAGTCGTCCTGGAAACGGCCCAGTGCTGAGACTGAGAGCGGTGCCAGGGCCGTGGCGAGGTTACGACTGCAGCTTAAAGGCACACTGGCAGATAGATGACACGCTCATCACTGCAGATTAACCTATTCGTCTAGACTTCTGACTCCAGCTTTGCCCCTCCTGTCTGCAGCTCAATACGCTTTATTTATTTATTCTTTTTTTTTATTCAGCAGCACTCAAAACATTTGAAAAATAATTAATATCAGCATAGCATTGAAGTTGGAAAGCAATCAGTAAAATAATGAAATCCTCTCCTGTTGAAGCCTAGAAATTACTCTAATTGTGTTACATGATGCGGCTTTAAAGGCACGTTTATGGGCAGAGATTGATTCTGCCGCTGCCCTTTGCTGAACAACAGAGCATTTAGGGCAGGGGGCAGGTAGGAGCATAATCACTTCAACAGGGGGAGGGAGAACTCCTGAGTGGAGATGAAAGTGACTGAGAGCGTGGGTTCTCCTAATACGCCCGAGGGCTGCTTGTCTAGGCAAGCAATTAGAGGAAAGATTTTGGTCTGTCTCTCACATGCACTTTTACTGTGCTGAGAAAGGTTAACGAGATCACACTGTGGAAAGCTAGCTTTTCTGTTTAGACGTCTACAGGGGAAAATACATTGTTTTTATGGACACTTTTATAGAGCTGGAGCAACACACCTGCCCCCTTAATGAAAATGTTTTCCCCCTCAGCCTTTGGCTTTTCCTGTGAGAAACTTCTCACACACTCCGCTACACCCACCCAGCCAGCTGCCGTCTCCTGCCCAACACTGGCATATATTCTGAGGCACCACAGCACTCTCTGGGATTGTAATCCCTTGGATTGAATCTGACGGCCGGGTCAAGTGCAGATCAATAGAGCAACAACACTGGGACCAGTGGTGCTGTTCACAAACTCATCTCGCTTCACTGACGTTTCACTGCATGGTATGTGTGCAATGGATGGCTTTGTGTGTGCAGGTGTGTGTGTGTGTGTATGTGTGATTTTGGAAAAATGCTTCCGTTTTGATTTGTGCTTCTCTTAAAAATGATTAAAATACCAGCAATTGATGAATGCCTTTACACTGTGTGGTTATTACACCCAAGTGATTGTTCTGATTCATGGCATGTCCACAGACTCTGTCACAAGTTTGCAAACTATTTATAGGACTTAACAAGGACTCTACACAAATAGCAAGGCATTGTTCTGCTTGAAATCATTGGCAGCCTCGGAGCGGACACATATACAGCTCGTATTGATCTCCAAAACGGCACAATGTGAGCATTGTGTTGTATTGTGGAACTATATTAGTATTTGTATGATGTATTGGTGAAATCAAGTGTGTGTGTATGTGTGTGTGTGTGTGTATGTGTGTGTGTGTGTGCGTGTGTGTACGTGTATGTGTCTGCGCACGTATGCACTGGAGTGCATGTGATTGGTTGGTTGACAGGCTCCAGTCAGCCCCCAATAATGCATATCCTCCTGGTGTTCCTCTTGTTCACTTCCTGCATCCTGCCGTGGACATGTGAGAGCCTGCTGCCACTAATGGAGCGACTGCTGCTGCTGTGGGCAGACGGGGGGCTAATGGAGCCTCGGGCCGCCACATCCTCCTCTGAGGTGGGAACAGGATGCCTAATCATGGCACAGAAACGCACCACTCACGGGCCCACACAAGCTAAGCAGCACAAGGAGCTTTCACAAGAGGCAGGCCGCGCCCAGGACGCACAGCGAAAGGATGTCTTCTGGGTCATGACTGGAGATCATACACGTCTTGATGCACAGGGGCCGACGTGGAGAATTGTACTCTGTGGACAGGTAGCCTATTTATTGAGCCTTCCTGATTAGATTAGCCAAATGGAAACCACAAAGGATGCGAGTTACACTACATTACAATGTGCCTTCTTCTACTTGTTGTTCCCCACTAAGATTATAATAACAATGTCCATCATGTCCTCTTTCAGCATAGGGATGATGACATCCATAGTTGTATGCACACAGCAATATCATGCTTTGGACCAACATTCTAATACACCAGTGACAAAGGTTCTGCATATATGGGGCCAAAACCTCCTTCCCAGACATCTGACGGAACTCTAAAGGTCAGGCTCTTTGTGGAAGACCACACCATACAGAGAGCAGTCGGACAATATTTGTCATCAGCCAGGACTTTTCAAACAGCACTTGCTCAGAGCGCAGAGGGAGGTGTGAGCCCTGACGCCCTGGCACGGCTTCTAAATAACTCTTTATTTGGACGGGAGCGCACTAGTCAAACAGGCGGCCGCAGCAGCAGACAGACAGACAGCCTCTGGTAAAACAGACCTCACTTCAGCCACGCACCTCTCACAGACAGAGCCTGGCTACATGCCTGAGCTGTCCCACATGTACTGTACACTGTTCAGCTGCAGTTTGTAAACAGTGAGCCTTGGGGATCCATTCTAACCCGTTCAGTTTCCCTGCACACCAGGCCAGTATTGTGTATAGTGTGTTTGAAATACAGGGAGATGTTTGAATGCGGTCTCCAGGTCCATGTTTAGATTCTTCTTCTACACTGTCAGAAGTGCAAGGAGCGTGCGAAGAGCGAAGTCATACGAAAAAGATGCGTAGGATTGAAATGAACAGAAGCCTCCAATTCAAACAACGAGATTCCTTATTTCTTTGTCCAAAATCTCCTTGCAAGAAAGAAAGGGCACCACCCCAAAACCAATACAAGACCTCACCTCAAACCAAAAGCTATGTACAACAAGCATTGGGGGATTTCATGTTCTGCCACTTACTATTCCAGTGGAAGTCATGGTATCAAAGGCGAACGCAGTTTTAATATGCTGTGGAGGCAAAAGGAAACATTTTCCAGACCAGTGCCCAGCACTTGCGAACAGGAAAACACACAATCTGCCCAGCCTCTTTAGAACTCTGCCACTTTGTTATGGTAACCTCCCCTGTGTTCCATAACAGTCGGGCCCTATCGGAGAGACCCGTCACAGTGGGCGGCTTTTTCATACACAGTCACAGTCTGCGGCAGAGGGCCCAGAGAGAGAGAGAGAGACAGAGAGTTCTGCTCTATCTAGTTCTCAGGGAGTCCGTTGGAAAACTGACATGAGAGGCAGGAAACAGTGGGCACTTCCTGTTTTGGAATGGGTGCCTTTTGGAGCAGGGCCTTTCGTGGAGGATGATCTATTCACGAGCCAAAGACGACTCTATATTGTGGCACTGCGGTACTTGCCCCTCAAGCCAACAAAAAATGAACATGACCAAGAGCTTAATTATTTATTTTGATGATTTCTAGACAAAACTCTGATCCCTCCTTTGACAAATGAGTCTGAACTAAATCCTTGTTTACCATAAGCCCAGACTGAGCAGAATTATATAACTGATCGTGACCCCAGACTAAACTGCTTGGGAAATCTGTGAGAACCAAGCGCTTTCAAATCTGTACAGACTCAAGGACTGATAGCTTGGGAGTTCTCATTCTCTGCTCTCATTCATCATGCTCAACTCCACAGATTTCAGACTGCACGGATAAAACAATGGTCACTTTGGCTTTGATATAAAAATTCCGTTTGGCTGAGGAAGCGGTAGTAGTCAGAGGCTTAAGAATGTAACTCTTTTTTTCTTTCGAGACTTTGGCGAAGACCTCTATCCTTGCACGTTTGGACAAGTTCATCTAACTTATTTCATCCACCACAGTGTGGAATCCTGCAGGCCGTCCCCGGAGATGAGCTGGATTGGATTAAAACCTCAACAGCACTGCATCCTGCCCAGTTCTGCTCACACAATATTTATGGCTAGTCTTTTGGGTGGGTTTCATTTAGTGGATTTAATACCTCACAGCATTCATTCACACTGGCTCTATAAATCTTGAGTGTTTGGAGAAAATATCTGTCAGTCTGGATTGTTTGTAAAATCCACATTCATATTTGTCATTCTTGTGTAGATCTGTGTGCTTAGTTTTGTGTCTATACTTTTTGTACCCAGGTTATATTACACAAAAACTCAGACAAAAGCATGCTAATATCCGTTTACTTAAAATACCAACGACCTCCTACAGAAATTCCTGTCAGGCACATTACCTCCTACAATAATTTGCCAATTCAGACAAACAATATGCAACTGCCCGTATAATGGCCGTAATTTCACATTCATTCAAGTCTGTGATGATTGTCCTGGCGTACACAAGAGGAAGGAGGAAACCCACTGCATCCAAACACCACACACCAAACACACTCCCTCACTTGTGTACACACAGACACAGAGGTGCATGCAGCACGGCTCAACAGGGCAGCACTTGTAGTATTGTATACAGGACATCAGGATCTGTGTGAGAGATAGAGAGACAGAGGGGAGTACACAGAGAGAGAGAGAGAGAGAGAGAACACATATAGAGAGAAAGAGAGAGAGATAACACAGATAGAGATAAAGAGAAAGAGAGATAGAGAGAGAGAGAAGGGAGTGGGCCTGATGGATGGTCACATGGGCACCTGCTCTGTGGACTCATGCATTATTAAGCCCATCTGATAGCTCTTCAGCTGGCTACTTCTACCCCCAAGGGGCCAGCGTCCACTCAGCATCTCCTCCCAGAGCCTGGCTCCAACAGGAGGCCCTGATGATACTGCAACACGCCCCACAACTGCTACTCCAGCAGCCAGGGCCAGATCACACCCTGGCGTCCTCCTGCACAGCCATTCCACTGATGCTGGGCTCCTTATCTCCACTCCTGAGACTGACGGAGGGAGGTGTAGGCTTCCTGCTTGGCTCTGCAGCAGCGCTGCCGGGAACACGTGTGGCTAACTGCTTACTGCCCCGACTACTCTGGCAGCCGCCTAATCTCTCGTGCTTACACCACGGCAACAAACACAGAACCGCAGAAGGGAAAGAACAGAAAAAAAACTGAGATGAATAGCGAAGGAAATAACACATATCCGTATACTCATCATACAAACATGCTTACTGTAAGAGAACTGCATTTCCCGTGTATAGCTACAGTATTACTCTTTGATGTTTGAATCTCAGGAAGATCCTTTAATAGACATGTGCATCCTCCTGGAATTCTGGATGCGAGAGACACCCAACACCAAAGTGATCATCTGAGAAATTACAATCCTCCACGTCGGAATTCTCAAAGTAATCGAGTTACTCTGCCAACAAAGCTCGTTCTGTCCTTGGCACCATCTTTAGGTCCCTCTCAGCCTGGAGAGGTCACTCCAGTCACCACGTGCCTATTTGCACTGTCTATCACGGGTGCCGAGAGGGTGACTGGACAGGTGCTGAGAGGGAGGCCGGCACAGACTCAGCTAGCCGGTGATGAAGGCAGGCCTATATGAAGGAGAACAGGTCCAGGTCTGTGTGGCTGACCTTACTGCAAATGTCACAAGTCCCGTTCCCCCCCCCCCCCCCCCCCCGCAGAGGCAACATAGTCAGCCGGTGAAACGAATGTCACGTCATCTCTGAACCTCGAAGGGCCATGGCTTTGTGATGGCCACATAGGAATCTGCTGTCTGTTATGTTATAGGAGAGGCATCAGCCTCAGATGGCAGGGTCAATAGTCTTTATCAGAAAAACAGCTAGGCATGCTGACAAAGCATTGACCTCTGGCATAGCGGTGACTGAATAACAACTATTTTTAGGTGAGATAGACTGCACATTGAAAGAGAGGAAATATTATGTTATTGTTGATGCAAAGTCTTTTTTTTTTAAGTCCAAATGCAAGCGTGAATGTATACAGTCTAAAGGATGCAAGGGATAGAATGATTGTGAAAGATTTCACATTCTGCCATTGTGGCTGGGCATATCTTCCTTTTTGTTTCACTGCTAAATATAATAGTGGCGTGGCTTACTGATTCCTTCATCAACACCATGTGAAACAAACACAGAGTCAAATCCTGCTGAGCCGGTGTAACTTTCACTTTCTGTTCTTTTCTTTCCCAGACTTTGTACTTTCTTTGATCAGATCTGAAATTCAATTCAAGCTTATGGACACATACAGTAAGCTGTATGATCTGTAGTGAAGCAGAGCACATGACTTGACAATGACAATAAACGCAAAGTAACACTTCATGCACTTAACTGCATGTCAAATCTTTGACATATTTTCATATTACACAAAATACAGAGCAGCAACTATACGACCAGCTGTTGATGGGAGACTTACATAACAGGACCAATTCTGGACAATGAAGCAATCGGTCGTGCGGTGACCACACTGTGGTACAAACACGACGCAAGCTACATCTGAGATGATGAGTTACCATGTGGCTGTACATAACAGTTGGTAACTGATCAGTCATGAATCAGTTACGTTTAATCAGTCAGCTCTAGTCACTCATGTGTCACTGACTAATTCAGCACGCTAAGAGGGTGGTAACAGCAGTGCTGGCAATGGCATCAGTCATTTTAGCTGAATAATTCCAGGCTTCAGCCAGCTCCAGGACACAAGAGATTATTGATTCAGTGTGGCTAGCTGTGAAGTAACAAGGCATCAGATTGATCACAATTACACAACTGTCCCTGGCTGATCATGCTGAATGCTTAACTGATGAAATCTGCAATCTCATAATAATACAGCAACAGCTGGGCAGAGAGGCCGATGCTTGAAATGAGCATAGCATAGCGTTCATGTTCAAAGACTACATCATTTTTAGGTTTAAAGCAAGCCTCGTGGAAAAAGAAGCATTTCCTTTAATCCAATTTGATGGGACAGAAAGAATGCAACAGGCGGTTTTGTTTCAAGGAATAAACAGTGTCGCAAGCAGCACAACAAATTCAAAGCTGGTGACGGTCATTATGGGACTTAATGGCATTCAAGCAGGAAAGACTTTGAGCCGGGCCAAAGAAAGTGATACGCCAGTGGTGCACTCTGGGCCTTTCCACCTCTGCACCCATCCACACAATAGACACACAGTCAGTGGCCAGTGCAAGGACCCAGAGAGCCGGCCTCGGGGTCAGTGCCAGGCCTCTTCACTTAGCATTCTGGTGGAAATGGGGGCAGGATGGTTATGAAAACCATAACTTGCTGCAGACAACAAAAACACTCTTCCTCCTCGTGTAATAAATCTAAATGCAGTTACATTGTGTCAGTAAACGTCCGGAGATAATTACACATCGTAGCAACAGCCAAACCAGAACTTCATAAGGTCTGATGTGGATTTCTCCACTGCAAGGTTGTGGACACAGCAAGTAAACAATACATTTGTGTTTCCATGCTGGTTGAAATACAATCAAGCTCCACTTGGGGGGATTCTTCACAATCTGCTCTTTATGTTCCTGAATGGGACCCTTCTTGTGCGCGCGGGATATTTACATGTATCATGGGGGAATTCATTACTAACTGTGTGGTGCTCTTGGTCACACTAACATTCCTGTCCCACTTGAGTGTTTCACTAGTGTCACTGTCGCCACAGATGCTTTCGTAAATGTTTTGTTGGCCATGTTATGGGACTAGATGCCAGTGTTACTTTTCACTATATCTTTTTGGGTATGATTAACCATACATGAGACTATAGCCTATCACATCACTGACTTTCATTTAATAGACTAGAACAGCATATTAGGCTTAGAATAGTAAATTAACTACAAAAGCTTAATCAGTGTAGGCTATGTGTAATATCTGAATGCATAACTATGTGAATGCATTAACTACCTTGAATGATTAACTCAATGTTATCAAACCTTTGTCTGCTTTCTTTCCAACTCTCAGTTAATATAGCAACCACACACCACCAAACAAAAGAGAGGAAACATTCAGTGCTATGTACAATGAAACATCTACCACAGCAGGATTATAATTGCAAAGTGAAGGCTACACTGCCTTGTTCGATAGCCTACCACTGTGATAAATAGGACCTACAGTAGCCCATTACAAGTGATGATAACCAAAACCATACCTCAGTAAACTAATGTTTACATGAGATAAGATTAACACCATTGGATGTCTGGGTAAGATGTAATATATGTCCCACATACAGGTGACAGGGCAGTGGGCAGAATGCAATAGGCTACTGGACTACAGACCTTGTAGTTTGTTTAACTTAGTGACACATGGGGCAGCTGAGCTGACCACACGGCTACTGGGTAGTCCAATGGGCATCAACAACACATATCATTCGAAAAGAGAACATAGGCTACATACCCATGATACAATGGAAAGTGCATAATGGCTTATTAACTTACAACAAATACTGACGTCCTGACCACCTCAGAGACGCTCTGGCGGAGTTCTGCCGCCGTTCCCGGTTTACTTAGTCCTCTTGTAAATTTCCTTGTTTCCGGATGCACTGGAGTAGACATGGTCGATTAGACAGTGTCATTAATGAGAGTTGGAAATACAAAATAGTTCGTGAAAAGTGACGAGTTTTCAGACACATCCACCGGCTTCCTCTCTTCCGTTCCAACTAGCCTAGCGCACACCTTGAGTTTGTAACTCTATCATGCTGTTTCAGATTCAGTGCCGACCCTTTAAATTTCATAATGCGGTCAGTTTGCAGAAGAAATAGATGGGTATCCTTTCGATGTGGTCTTTCTCTGACACTTCGATGTCACAACAAGCCATGGTAGCCTCCAAGTGCTGTCACCGGCTCAATGTGGAATCCGCGTCGGCATACACGCTGCGCCAGGCACAGAGCATAATCTGCGTGCCTCGTTCCCTAAGCAGGTCGGCACAGCTCCCTCCCCCCACCACAGAGAACTGCCCACGATTTCGGCACTGCCCGTAGACTGTTGAGGCATCTAAACATAAGGTGGCGTGGAGGCTCTACTTTCTATGAACAGCTTATTACTTCATTTTGTGTAGGAGGTGCGGGCTAGTTGACACATGCTAAAAATATGCGTAATTATGGCAATTGAGGGCCAACCTGTCATATCCATAGCTAATCGTGTTCACAGTTAGATGTATCTTCAGGTTTAACTGTATAACAGTTGTTAGGCTACATCATTCAGCTAGCCGACAATAACTTCCAACACAGGAGTGAGAGGATGACTTAAAGCTCATTACTTTGGTGCCACCCTTACTTCAGCAGGAGGCTCGCCTCTCGTAGTAGCCTAAACAAGAACAGCTGTTTATGCCTAAAACATTTACTAGATCTTGTTAAGCTATTAACTGAACAAAACCCACTTGGAGGTTTAGGTTGCAATGAATCTTAGCCCTTAGGGTACTACCACACCACATATTACCATTCAAAATTGAGCGGGTCTGATTGGCCCCTGTAGGGTCCTGACATCAACACTATCTCAACGTTGAGCAGTATTTCTGAGATGATGAGCCTTGACACTTCTTGAGTGATAGCGCCCTCTACAGGATTAAAACTTCTGGCAAAAATGAACTCACTTCACTCTTAGAATTTGTGACACAACAAAACACAGACAAGATTCAGATGAGTTTTGTTTTATTGCTTTCATATCCATAGGGCTCTCTTAACCTGAGGAAGCAAAGCCTCCACTGTGGAAATAAACATCCACACAAACACATCACTCTAAACCCAGACTTACTCATCTCATCAATAGCATTTTCACAGGAATAAGACTAAAACACAGAAGAGGCAGTTTTGTATATGTGGGGTTTTGTAATTTATATCAAACTAAAAATTCATGTTTTCCTATACATTTTAAAGCTTCAATTCTCTCAGGGGGTTTAATATAAATGTTATTTTGTAATGTCTTAAAGGTAATGCCTTAGGTTTCAAACTTTTACAAACGTTCTGGTTAACCTCTGGCAACTATACACAATTAGTTTGATCAGTTTAGAAGTTAAAATCTTTTTTAAAAATAGTGTTAAAATGGCAGCCATGATGACAGAACTAAATATAAATTAAATCACATTTTCAGTTCTGAACCAATCATGAATTCAGATACAATTTATGGAAAATAAAAACTTCCCTGACAATAGTTTTAGATACATTAATGGTACTGTTACATATATTTCTTTATTTCTTTTTTCAAATCTTTTGTGGACATTTTGTCACTATAAAGAGTCTTCATTTTAGATGCCTATGGCATGATTCTGTGTCAAAAATGCACTTTCCAACAGAAATGTATGGAGTCTGTGTCCCCCACATTTTAAAAATGAATTACAAAGACCACACGGCAAAACAGTTTGGCACTCAAGCTGTTGGACTTCAGAGCAGCTATTGTTATTTAACATTAACAACAAACCATAAAAAAGTTGTGTGGCGTAGCAGTGACGTCTACCTACCTATGAAAAATAGTCCTAAAAATGACAACTCTTATTGACAGGTTTTCCATTGTAAAACAGCCAATTGCTGCGTTTACATGAGAGCTTTAATTCCGAATAAAACCAAGTTAAATCGGAATAAAAGTTAATTCCGCTTTAAAAGAGACCATGTAAACGCTTATTCCGCTTGAAAATGATTATTCCGAATTAAACTTAATTCCGATTTAAGTGGTTGGTTTATTCCGATGTTAAAGCGGAATTGACTCCCCTCCTTGATCATGTAAACCTTTATTCCGATTAAAAGTTTATTCCGTTTGTTTGGCGCATGCTCGTAGAAGGAGGAAGAAGACGCGCATGCTCGTTTCATTGCTAATTCGGCTCCGTCTTCTTCCCCCCTTCTCCAACAGTCTTCTCCCCCTCAGCTAGCAAACGTGAAGCTTGACAATATTTTCGAGCTGCCGGTTAAATAGTAGGCCTATTATCAGAATTACTGTGAAACCCGTTTTCATTATGTTATTGTTCATGCTGTAACGTTAACCCGAGATGACAAAAAAGTTGCTAGCCAGCTAAAGTTTGTTTTCTTCCGGTAGGCCTTATTAGGCTACGTTCATGCGCCGCCTGTCCAATCGGAACCCTTCCCGACCCTCAGACGTTCAGCGGAATACAATAAAGCGTAATTAACGTATGTTCCATGTAAACGCCAATTCGGAATTATTATTTCCATGTAAACTTGAAGGAGAATATTTTAATTCCGATCTATTTAATTCTGAATAAACTAATTCAGAATTAAAAACATCATGTAAACGTGGCCAATGAGAGAAATGCAAAAACCAGACTGAGAGAAACTGGCATAGACCATTAAAAATAGTATAAAATGAGATCCTATAAAAGAGGCTCGGAAAGCCCATAAAAATGCAGGAAAAACAATGCAGCGTCTGATGCAGTCTAAACCAGCGGACATGTCACCATTTTTAAAAAGCACCAAGAGTTTGCATGAACAGACTGTAAGAATGTAAGAATGTCTCACAGCATATGTAATGTGTGTGTGTTTCTATGTTTGTGTGTGTGTGTGCATGTGTGTGCATGTGTGTGTGTGTGTCTGTGTGTGTGTGTGTGTGTGTGTGTGTGTGTGTGTGTATGTATGCACAGTATGTGTCTGTGTATTACTGAGACAGAGCATGTACGAGTGACTTCTACTGTTTTTGTGTGCTAACAAAAAGAAATGGATATGAATAAAAGTCTTTTTCAAGGAACTGAAGAGGATGCTTAAAAGAAGTTGCAGGAGCCGTAGGGTTTGGCCCCATGTCGATGTAGCAGGATCAGATGGATGCACAAAGGGAGGTCTGGGGGAGCACTGAGGAGGGGGATCCTTCTGGCTCTGTGGGTCAATGAGCCTGAGCTTCTTTCTGCGTTGAAACAGCACCCCGGCCACTGGACACCGTGGCACTTCGGATCACCTCCATCCACCTGAGGATAGAGCACACACAACATGTTGGTCCTCTGCTCACACAACACATCTGCATAGGAGACACTACAGAACATGTGTCTACTGTACCACGCTCCCCAGCACACCACCCAATCATCCATCAGCGTTCACACCAGCATCAGTCTCTGGACATGACTACCATGACAACTTGTCAACTACCATAAGTGATTATGGTGAAAACTTAATGGAATAGTTTAATCAGTCCATGATCTTACAACATTACTCCACTCTAATGTCAGGCACGGCCAACATTCAGGCAAACATAGAGGACAGTCAAGTGTACCTCTCAAAACTGTATTCACTCTCAGATCTGAAGTAGTACACGTGGGACTTGAAGTGCAGTTTGAAGACGTAGTCTTTATGGATGTTTTCCGTCTCCGAGGGGATAGTGACAGAGTAGCCCAGGAGGGGCAGGCTGGCCAGAGGGTAGTCATCCTGCAGAGAGATCAGAGGGCAGGCCGTCACCAGTGGTTACCACCGGCTAATAATACCACAGCAGGATATACTTAGAGTGAAAATGTGCACAAATCCCATGCATAGCGAGCCATCCCCAAATTCCACAGGAGGCTGCGAGTGTCTTGGTTCAGCAGTTAGTAATGTTAAGAGTAAACACAGTGTGGCCGTCTGTGGAGTCTGCTTCCAGTCGAGCTGAGCTCACCTGATGAGTTTTGTAGAAGAACAGGCTGAAGTTCGTGAAGACCACCCAAAGCTTCTGCCAGCCATTACTGTTCTTGAACTTCCTTAACAGATTTCCAGACAACTGATTCTATAGGGAAGAGTTTTTACCAGTTAGTTACACCGAAATGAAAATGTAGCCTAAAAATATTAAATAGGAAGAACTCAAAACAGACACAGAAGCAGAAGCAGAATTTCTTAATAAGTTCTTAAATGTGATACATTCTAATTCGCAAATTAGCATTCTCTCTGTTACAACAACAGGCTGTCCTCTCCAACTTTGAAAAAATAACTACAGAATCTTTGATGCCATCTAGTGGAGAAAACCACAGGCATGCTTTCAGAGTCCACTGAAATGACTTTGCTAGGTCTACTTGAGCGTGCCAGTTCAAGGTGGCAACAACATAAATACAAATAAGTTGACCTCACTCGCAACTGCATTAAGATAATAAGGATTATATCGCATGCATGCCTACATATATATCACTTGCTATTGTGTGCATTTTGAAGTAGGTCATTAGGGGTTGAGTTACTGAGATCAGCTTTGATCGGCTGTGGTAACCACCAATGACCGTAAGAGGCTTGCAGTGGTGCGGTGCAGTGCAGCAAGTCTAATCCTGTCTAGGCCTGACTCTTTTACCTCCAGACTTCTGCAGGTATCACTAAAGGAGAGGCTGTGCAGCCTGTACCAGCAGATTAGAGAGAGAGGCACGGGTCCCTGGTCTCTGCTGGACCCACTCACTGAGGATTCAGAGTCACTGACTGGACTAGGGTCCTCTACCACAGAGGACAGACAGAGAGGAGGACAGGGAGAGAGAGAGAGAGAGAGAGAGACAGGCAGCAGAGAGGGGACAGAACCATACAGACCAGAGACAGAGGGCAGAAGAGACAGAAAGAGAAACAGAGGAGAGGAGAGGAAGACAGGAACAGAGAGGAGAAGAGAGAAGAGGAAGACAGGAACAGAGAGGTCCAGATGGGAGACACAGAGACAGAAAAAAAGGGAAAGGGAGGAGTAAGGGGAGGAGCGGCACAAGGACGCAGCAGGTGCAGCAGGTGCATGCAGAAGGCCGTGGAGCTCTGGGGACCGTGGGCCTGTAGGGAGAGCTGAGGGTGGACCGGGGGACAGAGGAGGCCCCACCTGAGAGGAGGCCAGCATCCCAACAGTCCTGACCACTGGGCTTCACCAGCTTTCTCAGAGCTGTGCAGTAAATGCGGTATTGTAACCGCTGAATGGCCATGCAGATGGCAGAATTAACACTGAGCCACAGCTCAGTGGGGTAGAAATTGAGGTACAGTATGTGGGGAAATATTAAGACGTATCATTACAAAACAATTTCTACAGAGAATGTGATGGATAGGAAAAATCAAAGTTGTTTTTTTTTAATCTCCCTAGGCCCAGGATAATAGAGTGGACAGGACTAGCTAGGATGCTGCTCCCGCAGGAGAGAAAGTGACCAAGGTTAACACAGATATATACACCACACAGAGGCCAGAGGAGGGGGCGCAGAGAGGAGAGAAGACGAGACGAGAGGAGACGAGACGAGAGGAGAGGAGAGGGCGTAGGGTGGGAGTGGGCGCTGAGGCTGGTACCTCCACAGCCATGCTATAGTCCACCATGGACACGCTGGTGGTCCTATGCCAGCACACGTGTACCATGGTGTTACCACGGTGAGGCGCCTGGCGCTCCAGAGACGTCCGTGACGCACTCAACTCGTCCTCGGACTCCTGCTCCAGGGCGGAGTCCTCCAGGGATTCTGGGAAATTCAGGAGGCTGTTATTGTCAGACAAATAACTGGGAACAGATGGGCGGAGAGAGACCGCAGCACTATGACACAAGATTTCAACTCCAAGGAAATCTGATAGGGAACTAGCTGGACAGGTTTATTGGAACAATTGCTCAATAAGTAAAGAACCATACAAACAGAGATCACATTACTGCTCAGCAGATAGGCCGGACAGGGCGCAACTGGATGTTATTGGTGCATGCACAAACCGTTGGATACAAGACATGGTACAAGCTATCAGAGAGCTTTAATGACAAACCTCTGGGTGGAGAAAACAGAGTTCTAATGACTAATATCTAAAAATATGGAAGACTTTCAAAAGCATGCTGAACACTGTAAGGGCATGGAGAACAATGTCTGGAGTCACAGGGCTGCGCCTCAGGCCGCATGACTGCTATGGGGCTGGGCCCCCTGGGACAAGTCTGCACAAACACAACTTACTGTGATCGTTCACGCTGCTGGCCGACAGCTCGGACGTCGGCCCGTTGGACGTCTTCGCCAGGTCGACCGCCGCCTTGATGTCCTCCATCCACTTTTCCATTTCCGATAACGAACTGGGATGGAAGGAGAGCGAGCAGAGAGAGTGGAATTTAAACCATTAGCCATCGGCTGACAGACAAAACTTAAGATGTTTTGGTCCCTAGCACAGTCGTCTACTTAAGCTGCCCAGTAAGTGAAATATGGTGTAATTTGTTCAGAATGCAGTACAAAACAGCTCTGTAAAATTGAGCGAGATGTGGAAGACGAAGAGACTTGGACCGCCTCGATAGGATTGCCCAGGGTTTGCCCCTTATACATATTTCATGCAGTTATTTCTATGAGCATCTGTGCATCATAAATTATGAAGTGCCTCTGGAGCACTACAAAAATGCCATTGTGGACGCCACAGCTCCGAGGAGATCTACGAGCTGTGTTCCTCAAAGCACTCCCAGCACAGCTTGCTCTGGGATGACCTCGCCACCGCGGAGCGGAGCCGCCTTACCTTGCTGCCACCACCACCGACTGGCGCTGGCCCACCAGGGTGAAGGCGTGAGGCACGCCCCACTCATCCTCACTCTCTCTGATCTGAGAACAGCGAAGAGGAGGTCAGTAAATATCCCGAGAAAAGAACAAATAAATAAACCTGACACAAGATACAGACAGAGACGAGGAGTAACGGAAAAAAAAACAGGAAGCAAAAAAGTATTTCTAAAAAAAGTCAGTGATGAGAACTGTTTCAGAGAAAGCCTGAAGGAGAGACAGGCCGAGAGAGAAAGAGAGATCTGTAAAAAGCACTTAAAGTCAAGACAGAAAAAAGTTTACTTACAGTCATGCCATGTAGTGGCAGTTGACCATGTACTTTAAACTGATTGGTAGCAGTCATCCCTCGACTGGTATATAGAAGAATATCATTAAACTGGTAAAAAGGGGAAAAAACTGTCAGTTCAATGTTTAAATGGGGAGAAAGACATATGACAAGGCTTTCATCAAAAATACATGAGGAACAAATCAGGCATTACCAGGAAAAACATGCGCTGTTGGAGGCCTTTTCCAGACAGCTTGCTCAGACATCCCAACCTGATGAACTCCTAGGAAAAACACAACCTGCCTGAGCATGAAACAATAACAAACAAATCCTGCAATACTGACCCATAAAACAATACAACAATAACAAACAAATCCTGGAATAATAACCCATAAAACAATAACCCATCAAGCCATAAAATGACATGAAAAAACACAGTGCACATGTTTTTTGAGAACCCAAACACACACGCACACACACACACAAACAAACACACTCTCTTGTACCTGTACATTTGCCAACTACTCACTCACCCTTCCTGCGGCTGCCAGATTGTCGGTGCCAATCAAGTCCTTCTTGAGCTCCAGCAGCTTCTGGTAGTTTTCTGTCTTGATCATGCTGTTGTGCAACTGCGATACCATCTCAGTCACATCGGCCAGAGCCGCTGGAAGACAGACAGACAGACAGACAGACAGACAGACAGACAGACAGACAGACAGACAGAGAACCACAGGTTTAGCACAGACTCGGTCCGTTGCCGTGGTCTACATGTACATGTATCTCTTTCTGGATCATCCAAGGTCTACGATTACAAGTCCTTCTTTCCAATCATGTCTTCACCAAAGCCCCCTTCCATCTGCAGACGCAGCCCTGACCTCCGGGTGCTCTGGCTCACCTCTGCAGTCCCTGAAGTCTGCGTGCGTGGGGGGGTAGTGTTTGCACAGGCGCTCCAGGATCTGCCGGTAGTGCAGCAGGCGGTGGAGCGGGCGCAGCAGGAAGACGTTGAGGGGCACGTAGCACACCTTCTGCAGCTCAAAGTCCCGGCACAGACCCTCCAGCTTGCGTGAGGCCCGGCACGCCGCCTCCAGCTCCCGCAGCATCTCCGCCTGCTTCTGCAGGTGCGCCGTCATTTGCTGCAAGCACAGCGACACAGGGGGGGTCAGAGAGGGGGGGTCAAAGGGGGGGTCAGAGGAGTGGTCAGAGGAGTGGTCAGACTCGGGGTTTGGAAATTGTGACTGGTTACTGGTTTTGCAGTCTCTGTACCTTTAAGCCCTGAACGTTCTTCAGCATGACATCACCAATGCGCTGGTAGTCCCCTTTAATGTGAGCGTTGGAGCGCCCCTCCCTGATGGAAAACAAATCAAAAACATCAGTGGGATTACACCAGAGTCATGCTTATCCCAAGTCTGCAGCAACTACTCATGAGGACATGACCACTCATACAGTACATGACCATTAACAGACTGCCAAGATCTATGCCTCTTGTTAACTCCCATTTAAATGGATAGTTCATCTGATCATTTTGTTACTATTTACTCCTCATATACTCTTCAGTATAATTACAGTGCATGAAAATGCACTGTACTGTTCTTCCTATTCTTCTTATTACAGTGCATGAAAATGCACTGTACTGTTCTTCCTAGGCTTCTTCTTCTTATTATTACAGTGCATGAAAATGCACTGTACTGTTCTTCCTATTCTTCTTATTATTACAGTGCATGAAAATGCACTGTACTGTTCTTCCTAGGCTTCTTCTTCTTATTCTTCTTCTTCTAACGCATTTAATGCAGCTTCAACCGTTTAACGTAGAAACTTCATTCAAACTTTGTAACGTAGGTCTTGCTTAGGACACCCGTGCTATTTATTTTTCAACTTTGTAACTTTTATACTTTTTAAACTATAAATTAAAAACTATTAAAATTTCCCCATAGACTTAACATTGTGATTATGACATCATAATAGGGCAATTAGAATCTTCTGCCAGGTGGCCAGGCCAGCTGCAGCAGCTCTCTCTCTCTCTCAGGCTTTAAGCATACATTCTCTGTGAAGACTACATATACCTGTTAAACTGTTTCCTCTGTCCACAACTGTTTCAAAATAAAAGTCCTCACTGCAATAATACACTATTAAATAATTTAACCATTGAAACTACTAATCTATTTAACTGTTCAACCATTCCCACTGTCAGTTATCATCAACTATGCCTCCAGTCAACTATATGAGACCTCCATGTACCTAGCAACCAACATAGCAACCATTACAATTAAGCGTTTATGACCGTTTCCATAGCAACCAACATGATTTTACTACAGTAACTTCTTTATTCCTGATAGTGGCAGCCATGGATACCCTATTAACAAATGTTTCAAAATAAAAGTCCTCAGTAGCAAGTTAGCTAGTTAGCATGGTTAGCATAGTTAGCATGGTTAGCATAGTTAACATTTTTAGCATAACTGCTAAAAATGATTAGCTAAGTTAGCTAATCAACCTGGTTAGCATTGTTAGCATAGTTAGCATTGTTAGCATAGTTAGCATTTTGAACATTTCTGTTAGAAATCATTAGTTAAGTTAGCTGATCAATCTGGTTAGCATTGTTAACATAGTTAGCATTGTTAGCATTTTTACCATAACTGTTAGAAATCATTAGCTAAGTAAACCAATCAACCTGGTTATCTTTGTTAACATAGTTAACATTTTAACATACCTTTTAGAAATCATTAGTTAAGTTACAACTGGAATGTTTAAGCTTTAAACTGTCTACCTTCACACATCAACTCTCTTTAAACTATACAATCGCCATCTTTACCCTGGTTACACCCTAGTAGCCATATTTACATCATCTATCTATACATTTTTTCATTTTCATGCACTGGTAATTCCTTGGAATTGCATTTCTAGTTATTATTAAACTTCTTCTTCTAACGCTCGCAATTCAGCTTCAACCGTTTAACGTAGAAACTTCATTCAAACTTTGTTGCGTAGGTCTTGCTTATGCCATATGTGCTTTATATTTTTCAACTTTGTAACTTTTATACTTTTTAAACTATTAGTTAAAAACTATCACCATTTCCCCCATAGACTTAACATTGCTCATTATGACATCACGGCAGCAATTAGAATCTTACTCCAGCTGGTCAGCCACCTGGGCACCAACTGTCAGTTTCTCTCAGGCAATCTCTCTGAAGACTACATATTCTGTTCCCCTGTATCCTCTGTGCACAACAGTATCAAAATAAGTCCTCCTAATTCCATCCAACTTTATATCCATTCATCTTCTTCAAACCATTCACTCATCCACCCATTCTAAACAGTCTGCCTATCAACATCAATTAGACGTTCTACATTCAACTTTTAAACAATCTACTCTGTCTCAGGCTGGCTCTCTTAAGACTAGCCAGTTAAATTGATTACACCTGTATCTGTATCCACTACTCTCAGTAGAGAGCTGTGTCTCTCCATTCTACAAGAATATAAGGCACATTCCATCCAACATTCTATCCATTCATCTTCTTCAGACCATTCACTCATCCACCCATTAAACTGTCTATCAACATCTATTAAACAATCTGTCTATCAACATCCATTAAACTCTCTGTCTATCAACATTAATTAGACTATCTACATTCAACTTTTTAATTATTTACTCTGTCTCAGGCTTTAAGAGTACACTCTGGCTCTCTTAAGACTAGCCAGTTAAATTGATTACACCTGTGTCAACTACTCTCAGAGAGCTGTATCAGTGTCTCTCTTAACAAGAATATAAGGCACATTCCATCCAACCTTCTATCCATTCATCTTCTTCAGACCATTCACTCATCCACCATTAAACTGTCAATCAATATCTATTAAACAATCTGCCTATCAACATCCATTAAACATTCTGTCTATCAACATTAATTAGACTATCTACATACAACTTTTAAAGTATTTACTGTGGGTCCCTCTCAAGCAGCGTTTATATGTCCTCCCTCGCTCCTCGATCCTCAATGATCTACATAAAGAAAGATAGAAGAAGGGCTAGACTATCCCATTGTTGCCGCTCCATCATTCTTTATGTAGATCAGTGAGGAGCGAGAGAGGACGCGTAAACGCTATATGAGAGGCACCTTCTGTCTCAGGCTTTAAGCATACAATCTCATTAAGACTACAGATCCTGTAAACTGTTTCCTCTGTCCACAACTGTTTCAAAATAAAAGTCCTCACTGCAATAATACATCATTAAATCATTTGACCATTGAAACTACTCAACTATTTAACTGTTCAACCATTCCAACTGTCAGTTATCATCAACTATGCCTCCAGTCAACTACATGAAACCTCCATGTACCTAGCAACCAACATAGCAACCATTAAAATTAAGCGTTTATGACCGTTTCCATAGCAACCAACATGATTATACTGCAGTAACTTCTTGTTTCCTGATAGTGGCCACCATGGATACCCTAGCAACAAATGTTTCAAAATAAAAGTCCTCACTAGCAAGTTATCTAGTTAGCATGGTTAGCTTTGTTAGCATAGCTAGCATTTTTAGCATAACTGCAAAAAATCATCAATTAAGTTAGCTAATCAACCTGGTTAGCATTGTTAGCAAATCTAGCATTGTTAGCATAGTTAGCATTTTTAGCATTACTGCTAGAAATCATCGGTTAAGTTAGCTAATCAACCTGGTTAGCATTGTTAGTAAAGTTAGCATTGCTAACATAATTAGCATTTTTAGCACAACTGCTAGAAATCATTAGCTAAGTTAGCTAATCAACATTTTAACATGAATAGAAATCATTAGTTAAGTTAGAACTGGAATGTTTCAGCTTTAAACTGTCTACCTTCACACTATCAACTCTCTGTAAACAATGCAACCACCATGTTTACCCTAGCTACACCTTAGTAACCATATCTACATTATCTATCTTTTTTTGCATTTTCATGCACTGGTAATTCCTTGGAATTGCATTTCTAGTTATTATTAAACTTCTTCTTCTAACGCTCGCAATTCAGCTTCAACCGTTTAACGTAGAAACTTCATTCAAACTTTGTTGCGTAGGTCTTGCTTATGCCATATGTGCTTTATATTTTTCAACTTTGTAACTTTTATACTTTTTAAACTATTAGTTAAAAACTATCACCATTTCCCCCATAGACTTAACATTGCTCATTATGACATCACGGCAGCAATTAGAATGTTACCCCAGCTGGTCAGCCACCTGGGCACCAACTGTCAGTTTCTCTCAGGCTCCTCTCTGAAGACTACATATTCTGTTCCCCTGTATCCTCTGCGCACAACAGTATCAAAATAAGTCCTCCTAATTCCATCCAACTTTATATCCATTCATCTTCTTCAAACCATTCACTCATCCACCCATTCTAAACAGTCTGCCTATCAACAACATCAATTAGACGCTCTACATTGAACTTTTAAACAATCTACTCTGTCTCAGGCTGGCTCTCTTAAGACTAGCCAGTTAAATTGATTACACCTGTATCTGTATCCACTACTCTCAGTAGAGAGCTGTATCTCTCCATTCTACAAGAATATAAGGCACATTCCATCCAACATTCTATCCATTCATCTTCTTCAGACCATTCACTCATCCACCCATTAAACTGTCTATCAACATCTATTAAACAATATGTCTAACATCCATTAAACTCTCTGTCTATCAACATTAATTAGACTATCTACATTCAACTTTTAAATTATTTACTCTGTCTCAGGCTTTAAGATATTCTGGCTCTCTTAAGACTAGCCAGTTAAATTGATTACACCTGTGTCAACTACTCTCAGAGAGCTGTATCAGTGTCTCTCTTAACAAGAATATAAGGCACATTCCATCCAACCTTCTATCCATTCATCTTCTTCAGACCATTCACTCATCCACCCATTAAACTGTCAATCAATATCTATTAAACAATCTGCCTATCAACATCCATTAAACATTCTATCTATCAACATTAATTAGACTATCTACATACAACTTTTAAAGTATTTACTGTGGGTCCCTCTCAAGCAGCGTTTATATGTCCTCCCTCGATCCTCGATCCTCAATGATCTACATAAAGAAAGATAGAAGAAGGGCTAGACTATCCCATTGTTGCCGCTCCATCATTCTTTATGTAGATCAGTGAGGAGCGAGAGAGGACGCGTAAACGCTATGAGAAGCACCTTCTGTCTCAGGCTTTAAGCATACAATCTCATTAAGACTACAGATCCTGTTTCACTACTTCCTCTGTCCACAACTGTTTCAAAATAAAGGTCCTCACTGCAATAATACACTATTAAATCATTTAACCATTGAAACTACTCAACTATTGAACTGTTCAACCATTCCAACTGTCAGTTATCATCCACTATGCCTCCAGTCAACTACATGAAACCTCCATGTACCTAGCAACCAACATAGCAACCATTAAAAAGTGTTTATGGCCGTTTCCATAGCAACCAACATGATTATACTGCAGTAACTTCTTGTTTCCTGATAGTGGCCACCATGGATACCCTAGCAACAAATGTTTCAAAATAAAAGTCCTCACTAGCAAGTTAGCTAGTTACCATGGTTAGCATAGTTAGCATTGTTAGCATAGTTAGCATTTTTAGCATAACTGCAAAAAATCATCAACTAAGTTAGCTAATTAACCTGGTTAGCATTGTTAGCAAATTTAGCATTGTTAGCATAGTTAGCATTTTTAGCATTACTGCTAGAAATCATCGGTTAAGTTAGCTAATCAACCTGGTTAGCATTGTTAGCATTGCTAGCATAGTAAGCATTTTTAGCGTAACTGCTAGAAATCATTAGCTAAGTTAGCTAATCAACATTTTAACATGAATAGAAATCATTAGTTAAGTTAGAACTGGAACGTTTCATCTTTAAACTGTCTACCTTCACACTATCAACTCTCTGTAAACTATGCAACCACCATGTTTACCCTAGCTACACCTTAGTAACCATATCTACATTATCTATCTATTTTTGCATTTTCATGCACTGGTAATTCCTTGGAATTGCATTTCTAGTTGCATATCAAATCTCATTTCCTGTGGAACACAAAATGGGTTAAGCTAGACAGTGGTCTTTTTTATCAGTGGTCAGTATCATGGATCAGTGATATTGAGAGGTGTCACTGTCATCTCAATGGATGACTCATTTTGCAGTGGCATGTTGGAGATGATAACAGACATAAGCTTGCTGTCGATAATAAATCATTTTCACTCTTGTGTGAGCTGATCCTGTCACATTGTTTCTGACACGAGGACTGCTCCAAACTCCCCCACCAGGTGTCGCCCTTGAGCAGAGCGCTTTGCGTATTCCCTCCTAATGATTCATGCACACAGATAAGGCTAGTGCTTCCTGCGCCGCACTACACCCCCTCCCTCCCTCCCCCACAACGACACTGAATAACCCCACACACAAAGGACACATACAGTAGATCTAAAGAAGGACGTCCATAAGGAAATCCTGCTGCATGCCATTTGAGCCCCGCGCTGTCCAAAGCGTGCGTGCGCATGTGGGCGCCTGTGAGGACGCTCATTGTGTGGGCGGATGCGGGGGGCGGCTGGAGGGCTGGCGCGCTGCCTGGTGCCTCTCCACGGGTCAGCGTTAGGAGGAGTGGGTCCGAAGGCTCATCCCCTGCGACAGCCAGACAGAGTAGAGGGCACCCAGGGGCAGCGGGGAACCGCATTGTGGCTCAGCTCGTTGCCGTGGAAACCCCTTCACACACACACACCCCCGCCACCCCCCACCCAACACCCCCCTGGGGTCATGTGGCGAACCCTCTCAGATTGCACGGCACTGAAACGGACAGAGATACAATGGAGCCTCGTGCTGGGATCAATGAAAGCAATCGTGATTTTCCTCATGAGACGAACAGAGTGTTATCTCGTCCAAATTGAAAAAGGGGTGGGGGGACGATTTCACTTGCTTCATTTCCTTGCATTTCTATTTGTCCTTTGTAGCGGATGACGCTTTTCGTCTGTGCGCTTTTTCCCTCTGTGAATTGTATTTGACATACAGTGGGTCTGTACTCCAGCATGATAATATCAGGGACACAAACTCACCATAGAGCCAGTCTCTGCTCCACCTCCCTGAGAAAGCCGGTGTGGAACTTGTACAGAGGGTCAAAATTGGACAGGATCACATTCTTTAGAGAATCAGGCGTAGCCTCCTCCTTCTCCAACATACTCTGAAAAGACTGCAGCAGAGAAATTGGCAGAGAGAAAGAGACAGACAGAGAGAGCGAGAAAGAGAGAGAGAGAGATAAAGAGATAGAGAGAGAGAAAGGAGAAAAAGAGAGTCTTGCTTTAGTGATAATTGCACAAATCATGGTTGGGCTCAGTTACAGCAGTGTTGTGCAGGGCCGTGTTATCTGACAGGGAGAAACACTGCGGTTTTGGGGTTGAACTGGGACACCATCTGCTGCTGGGCCTGCACTCTGCATCCAACCCGCTGCCTGACGAGGCCGGCCACATTCGCCTGGGCTCAGGAATCACATGTTTATCCTGTGACTTGTCCTGAAGCCCTGGAGCCACCATGTGATCAATGCACAAATCAATAGTACAGCCACGGCAGGGGCTGCCCATGGGGACCACTCTCTGATGTCCCTACCTGATCTAATTAAACGGGGAAACACTGCCCACTCTGTTATGGAGAGATGGGAAGGAAGAAGGGAGGGGAGGGAGAGAGAGAGAGAGAGAGAGAGAGAGAGAGAGAGAGACAGAGAGAGAGAGAGAGAGAGACAGAGGGAGCAAGAGTGAGAAACCGAAGGGGACAAGAGCGTGAGAGTGTGTGTGTGTGTGAGAGAGAGAGAGAGAAAGACGGCGTGTGTGTTCATGGCGGGTAGAGGGCTCTTGTAAGCTGGTCTGTGGAGAGCCCCAGCAGCTGTGAGGAAACAGGTTGCTGCTGGAAGGGAACCAGCCATCAAGCAGCAGCTGCCACCCAGATGAATTCCCTTACAACTGGAACCTTCATTGTTAAAAATAGACGAAGACTGAGAGGGAGGGAGATGGAGTGAAGGAGGGGAGGGAGAGAGAGAGCGAGAGAACAGAAATGTCATTCAGGGAAGGGGAGAAAATATGCTATGGAAAATATGAGGAACACTGATTCTATCATTTTAAAAAATTCATAAAGGAAGGCTTTGCAGCTGCATCCACTAAGGCATACCTTTGGTGAAATGCTTTGCAGAATGTAGAACATATACTGTAGATATTTTCATTTAAACTAACGGTGAACTGCACATCCCAAAACTACTATAAGTTGAAAGGAATATTTTGTGGCTTGATTGCATATAAACAAACAACTATGCTGTTGGGTGACAACAATTTTTCACTACTTAATTATCAATCAATTTGTGTAAATGATACACAATTGTGACTTGATTCATATATCACTGGATAATATGATCCACATAGAACTTCTTCTTAATTGATTTTACAGTCCAGACAGGAAAAAGCACAACTGAATGCAGCACACTGCTACTGTAGCCCTCCTACAGTACATGGGCTATTCACTGGGTTATCCCAGTTGGAGAGCCACTGTCCACTATCTGCCCTGCAGCAGCGGGAGAAATGACCAGCTGTGCTGTCATCACTGCAGGGGCTTAAGCATGCTCATTCAGAGCCCCACGCCACCACAGCAAGCCCTTATTAACCACACACACACACACACACACAAGCACACACACACACACACCCCTTATTAACCACACACACACACACAAGCACACACACACCCCTTATTAACCACACACACACACACACACACACACACACACACACACACACACACACACACACACACTACGCCCTTATTAACCACAGTTATTTTCACACAACACCAGGTCCTGCTCCTTCATTTCCTCTGTCTCCTCGCGGCTCCACTGGGGACTGTACTGTAGTGACAACGACAACGAGAGAGAGAGCGAGAGAGAGAGAGAGAGAGAGAAAGAGAGAGAGAGGGAGAGAGAGAGAGAGAGAGAGAGAGCGCGAGTGCTGGTGTCCAGACTCAGGGAAGCGCGGGCCAGCAGCTTAAGCTAAAAAAAGGGTGAGTCTGCGAACCTCAGTGGCCAGGACCTGCCAACGCCAAAGCCTGGGCTCCCCTGTGACGGCAAGGTCACAACCTGCACTGTGATTACCACACTCTGAGGATGTTCTGATAAAGACAGGAAGTGGAGCTCAACACCACCTGCGCAACACTACAGTACACATCACTGCAGTGGCTTCTGAGCCGAGCGGCTCCTGTGAGTACAGCTGCTCACTGAAGAGGCAGATTCATAACTAGGTCGGACACACTGATGGAGATGAATTACAAAGGAACAGATGAGCTTTTGGCAAAAATGTGTCTATCAAAATGCAAAATGACACAGTTGAATACATTCAAACGAGGCCCTAGACGATATTGTGGGACTGGACCACTGATTTCTGAGGAGAGGGGGGAACCGGGGGTGCCTTACCACTGTTATCACTTCCAGGTCCTTCAGATAGGTCCTCTCTGTGGTCAGCAGCTCCTTGGCAATGAAGTAAGCTTTGTCTGTCGGGAATCGCTGTAAGAAGGGGTACATCGTAGGTCAGGGATCCCCTTGGAAATTAACATCACATACTAATTTACGCAGTATATCATAGGACTTGAGCAAGGACATTCCCACTGTACATGCAATTGTTTCTGAGTCTCTGTAGTGTTTTCTGGCATGCAATTTAGGACAACCAGGTCCTTCTGGGTACATGAATGCAGTCTTGTTTTAGATTCAAATGACCCACATTAGACACCCAGACAAAATGCTTTTTTTCTATGACACACATACACACACATAGGCATAGGCAAATGCACCGACAGACAGATGCGCACACACACACACACACACAGGCCAGTGAGCAGACCCCCTTAATGAGTGGGCGTCTGACTCACCTTCCTCCTTGCCTCGTCCTCATCATCAGTCCGCGTGGCTGCATCATTGAGCAGCGGGCTGGTGAGGGGAGACGGCTGGCGGCCGTCGGGACTGTGCCCGCCTCCGTTGGTCTGGTGCTGCCCGTTGACCATGCCCCGAGCTGCCCCCAACAACCGCGGGCTGCTGGAGACCGCCTCTGTGGAACCATGAAGAAAATAGAACGAGATACAGAAAGAGGGAGAGGGAGAGAAAGAGAGAGAGAGACTTCAGATGGCTGAATTAGGCTGTGCGACAAACCATGTATTGAGAATGAAGTGAGTGTCTGAGAGTAACTAGGCTGCAGTGGTGCGACAGGCTAGCCTGCAGCCGCTCGTGTGCATTCAGCCAGCCAGTGGCTGGTGAGTCACCACTGCTCCGGTCTACACTCAACGCGCAGGCTGTCTGGCTCAGCAGACCGTCTAAGAATGCAGCCACAGTACGTCTGAGACAAAGACTGCAGGTCACACAAAACAACACTTACCTACGAGCTCAACTACTCAACACTGCTGTTACTACGGCAACGTAACTAGTCTCTATGGCACAAGGTCGCATACTTGCCCATAACTGAGGTCTGTCCTCTGATTGCACTGATTGTGTTGACACAGACAAAAACAAGTGATTAAACAACATCGACTACCAGCTACAATGGAGAGGAGATCCACCACAACCAATGAGACAACACTAGAACACTAGGCCAACAAAATACATGGAAGGAGACAGACAAATGTATGTATGACTCACATTCTATACATACATTCCTCCAAATAATAGTAAACAAAACAATGCCACACAACTACCTACGACAACACGAGGGACATGGAGGTGGGTGGGTGGGGGTCTACGGTCTACGGGTGATCATGGGAGATCATGGAGATGGGCTTTAAAGAAGATTCTCGAGTCCCACTTCACAAAGGCCAACTTTATTGACACTAGTGCACAACCGCATACAGGTTTTTGTTGTTTTTTAAAAAAGTGTTGAAATTTCTTTCAGTGAGGAAGAGAGAAAGCAAGAACAGTGGCAAAGTCCAGTGTGTGTCAAAAGGACGGACACAAGACTACAGTACATCAGAGGTGTTACAGTACTGAGTGAGTGTGAGTGAGGGAGACAGGAGGGGACATATGAAAAGTGCAGTCTAAGAGTCTCTTGCCCTTTGGCTCCAACACAGACGCAACATTTCGCTCTGTGATTGAAGTTCCATTTTGCCCATAAACCTTGTTTGTTTCAATTCTGCACATAGAAAAAAAAGATTTAAGTTTCTAGCCTTTGTGCATTTCGTCTATGTATAAAATGTAGGCCGAAACTTATTTGCTACAATGTCATCTTAAATAATTGAGCTACGGTCACATATATTATAAAAAGAAAACTGACAACATTCTTTACCACAGAAACATAACCCACTGGGGGGAGTTTTATTAACACAATGAGACACTGATCCCACTGGGCTCGTAGATCAGCTGTAGTGGGGGGGGGGGCGGTGGTAAGGGGACAGGGGTTGTGACAGTGCAGGGTGAGGATACAGAGTGAACCGGCAGGGCAGCAAAGAAACAGAACAAACACCATGCCTGTGACCCGGCTCGACCACTCTTGCCCGCTAGCTGCCAGTTGAGTGGGTTAACACAAGCTTGCCTGCTCGTCTGCCGCGCTGGGAACTGGCACAGCAGTTTAGTACTTCACACAGCCATGCGAGTCACAAAGTAGCAAAAGCCCAAGCAGGCATGATGATGATGGGCCGAAGCAGCAACTTAGAGTGCGCTCCCTCTGGACTTTGGTTAGAAACCACAGACGTGTAAGAGCCTGTGGATGGATGCATGAGTGTACACGTTTGCTGTGTGCAGTGCTCCCAGTACAGCAGAAGCCAGCAGGCAGGGCTTGGTACATGTGTTTCAGGATTCTCTTAGCAAATGCAGTGATCCTGTAACAAGCGGAACCCTTTGATTCTTTCCCTGACCCGAGTTTCACACGCTGTGTCTATGCGCTAGTCTCTGTGGCAGCCAAATGTAACGTGACAGAGAGAATCCAAATATTGACCCTGTACTTGCGCGCTAGTGTGCAATTGAAAATTAATGAAGCAGGCATGCTGGAATGAAAGTGAAGCATGGAATATTAATGCAGAAGCAATGCAATGTATATATACGTAAATATCAAGGTAAAAATGGCAAAAATGCGTAAAAGTTGCTGATTATAACACACTACAATGATACTGACAAATAGAATTATGTAACCTGTTTGCAAATTTGCAATTGTATTGAACAATTGCTATTGGTATTAAAAATATGGTACAACAAACACTGACCTAGATAAGGAGTTTCAAACGAGAGTCACGAGCCTGACGAAAGATACAGTTCAACGCAAGAGGCAGCTCAGTCCTCTCAGAGGCGCTCACACACACACACACACACACACACACACAAGCGCGCGCACGCACGCACGTACGCACACGCACACACACACACACACTACACCTGCTAAGCGTCGCCTCATTTATTCCCCTGACATGCTTCCCTTCACTAACATCACACTTTGTGATGGTGCGGTCAGTTGGCCCTGCACTCTGGTTCCAGCTAACAGGATCACTGCATTCAAGGGAACCCGGGTTAACCTTCACTTTTCTTTTCAGACGAAGAGTGACAGAACAGTAAAAGGTCAGGACAGTCAAGGAGCGGGGTACACATGCCTGCAGAGCTGTGGGAAGGGGAGAATGGGGTACACCTGGGACCTCCAAAAGTGCATGCTGACAGAACAGTGCTTTACATTGGACAAAGAAAAATCTATCTTTTTTCTCAAAAAAAAAGAAAATATATATTAGATTGTATTAGTGTCCAGATTTTTCATTCCATCTTTTGTACCAGCAGAACCACAAAATAAAAAAACAAAAACAGCAAACATACAGTATGACAATGACAAGAATGAAGCTCAAGCCACCTTTTGTTTAATGAAAGAAAAAGAACATTAAAAGAAACCAGGGAGCAGGAAAACAAGACCAAAAACAGGGCTACACAGAGTGCAAAGCCAAAACTCATTCATGTCCTTTGCCGTGAATGTTTAAGGGGTAGTGGGGTAAGGGTGGGGTGAGGTGGGGTGCAGAGGGGTGTGGTGGGGTGGGGGAGGCTACGTCCATGTGCTGTACAGACAGGAAGTAAAGGAGCAGACAGAGCGAGCCACATGAGTGCGGAGAACTCAGAAGCAGGATGGCGATGCAGTGTGCGGTCAGAGTGTCTGCCCATCGCTGGCCAATAGCCCGACAGGTTCCGAGAGCAGTCAAGATATGTGTATGTATGCCTAAGATATGAATGTACATTCTATGGTCCCTTTAATTCCATCCATGAATCAATACTTCACAATGCCACAGTGAATGCCAAACGTTGCAGTACTGTGTATGCACACTAAATGTAAAAGCAACCAACCAAAGACCTTCACCGATGCACCCTGTGTGCAGAACAAAAGTGTCATTGTAAACATTAGATATATTGAATATCAATCAAAGACCGCATGTTAGGCTATACTGCAGACTGCAGAGAGGTCTTCCCAAAGCCCAACACGAAAGAACATTCTAGAAAACATTTACACTGCTGAAATGAATATGTTGTCTTGTTCATGTATATACGCTATGTTACTTGTCCTCATGAAAACTAGAAGACATACAATCATTAAGACACGTAAACAGTCTACGCTACTGCTTCAGCTACGTTTGTGGAGGCAATATGCCCGAGTCCTGATTCAAACACTTTCATCTACAGTGCATGCATCTAAACATATAACAAATATCATGAAAATGAAAGTCAAAGTACAAATTAGCAATCAGCAATCAAATCGTCTAAAACTGTGAAATCACCGTCCAGTCTTTGAGAAAAGAGGACAGCTGACCAAAGAAAGATAAAGGCATCTGAGGGATGTGCTCTAGTCTACTGTTCAACTTCAAATAGTGTGGAGCAAAGCTGCTTCACAGGATAATATGGCACTATAAATTCTCGGAGGCCCTCTGGCAAAGACAAAGCCACAAACACAATCAAAGTGGAATAAACATGCAAGCCTTGTAAAAAGTTTCTCAAACAATAAAAAACGAGCCAGCTTCCAGCCTCTGCAAGGGCCACAGTGTCTGTCTCGCAGGGCGGAGCCCGGGGACGGCTGCCTTCACCCTAACCCACAGAGCATGCACTGAAACTGGGACGCGCGACCCGACGTTCCCAAGCAGGGAGCCAAACCTCTCGATCCTCCAGACCGAAACCAGCCATCTATCTCTTCCCCACTGGAATGACATCTCGGACATCTCTGAGCCAAGACGGCCAGCCGTTCCGGTTCATTCCACCCCTGTGCTATGCTCCACCCAAACCCCCGGCACGCAGGCAGCCAAAGCGGACGCCGTGACAGACGCCACGCTGGCGAATCGCAAACCCCTCCCTGTGGGCCACCTGTCCTAACAGTTGAACACCTGCGCCCCGTCCTCGTCGCTGAACGTGAGGCAGCCGTCCTCCTCCGTCTCCTCGTCCAGCTGCAGGCTGCCGAAGGAGAACTTGCTGCGGGGCATGCGGGGCGAGGCGTTCATGGCCATGGGGTTGCCGTAGGCCAGCGGCTGGCCGCACGAGCCGCCGCTGGACTCGGCCTCCGAGTCGCTGGACTCGGTGCCGCTGCTGGTGGAGCCGTCCACCATCTGCACGGCGCCGATGTGCTCCAGGCCCGGCCGGCCGTGCTGCTTGAGCGTGGGGCCGGCGCGGGGCGGCATGCCGGGCGGCGTCAGGCCGTTGGCCAGCATGCGGCGCTCGAGGGCGGCCATGCGCTCGGCGCGCGACAGCACGGGACGCGGCTCGCGCGCCGGCGTGGACGTGGCCGGGCTCAGCACGTACGGGTCGGTGTCGGTGCGGTTGTGGCGCGCGTTCTGCTGCTTCTGAAGCTGCGGCGCCCGGCTAATCATGGGCGAGTAGTTGCCGTAGCGCTGGGCCGCCGCCGCCGCCTGGTGGTTGGGCCGCAAGTTAGCGCCGTGACCGCCGCCGCCGCCGCCGTAGCCGTAACCGTTGTGGTCGGCGTGGCTGAGCGAGCCCGTGCGGTTGAAGGAGCTCAGCGCGGGGCTGGAGGTCAGGCTTCGCGTGCCCGCCGCGTGACGGGACGGACTGTTCCGCAAGTCCACCCCGGCACGCAGCACCTCGTCTATCACCGTGCTGTGGAAGGGGCCGCGGGCGTAAAAGGACACGTCCGACAACTCGAAATCGCTAACGTCGGGGCTGACTGGACTCGGGGGGAAAGGAGGCGTTTGCCTGCCTTTGTTCTGGCCGCCGCCCCGCTCCCGCTCGTACTCCCTCTCCCGCTCCCGTTCCCGCTCGGCGCGGCGCGGTCCGTTTAGGCCGCCACCGCCGTGGGGGAACCCCGGCAGGGGCTCTTCCCCGTAGCCGCTGGTGGCGTTGGAGTGGGAGCGGGTGACTCGGCCCTTCACGACGTCGTACTCGCTATCTACATCACTGCAGTCTATGTATGGGATGGAGGAGCTGCTGCCCTTGGCAGCCCGGGATGCTGGACCTGTGTTCAGGGCTTCGGCCGCGTGGTGCCTGCCGCCGGCCCTCGCCCCCTCCTCGGGCCGCTCCTGGTGGCCGTTGGGCTGGCCCGCGGGGCTGCCGCGAGTCCGCAGGGCGGGCGAGTCCTCGGCGCTGACGAGCGCCGGCTCCTTCCAGTGGTGCTTGGCTGGAGAGTGGCTCCTCTCTCGGGCAGTATAGCTTGCACTCTGCGTCGAGACAGACGAGACAAGACAAAACCAGAGCATTGGAAATCAGAGAGCAACAAATGTGAAACTGAGATTTTTGAGAGGATATTTTAGAGAATAACAGAATTTTTTAGAGTTTGGTCCCCATTGAAATCTACTTGTAACAACCAAAGAACAATGAACAGAGGCACTGACTTCTTTTGGCACTTCGGAGCGTAGTGAAGGCAGTGGGGATAGGTTACTGTTGTACTGGACTTTACTGTGTTTCCTGAGGAGAGAATGACAAAGAGCATTTGTTAAAGTCTGCACGCCAAACATCTTACAGACTCTCATCAATAGGTGATTGAGGCCTCACCTTTCAAAGGGAATCTTTTTGAATTCTGTGTCTTTCACATAATCAATGATCTGCTTCTGCGTCCGACCACTGGCAAAGGAATAGAAGTGCAACGGAGAAAGCAGACAGTCAGCAAGGTCAACAACAGAATCAATAGAGGTCAATAACAGAATCTCAACAGAATAACAGATTGTGTCTGCATCAATATTTATTCAACAGAGGCACCCCATTCATCTACCTGAACCTGAAGGAGGACCCTCGGCTGAACAGAACAGGCTTAGGCTTGGGCTTGGGCTCTTCGAAAAGCCGGAAAAAGGCATGATACTCCACACAGACCTTCCAGAACACCTTGCAGCAGTCGCGGCTGGCCATCATGAACTCCAGCGTGTCCTGGTATGCACTCTGCTACAGGGGCAGAGGTGAAACTGGGTCAGCGCCGACACATAATCACTCACAGAGCCAAACACAAAGTTGGGGTGACTTACATTCAGGTCTGGCCTGAGTTTGATAAGAAATCTTTTCCTCTTGAAACTCAGCTTCCGCACTTTGGACCAGTTGAAGGCATTGATCTTTGTGTGACCCTGTAAGGCAAGAGAGTTGTTTTTGCCAACATACTGTATATCATCAAGTCTTCACGAAGGCCCTCGGGACCCTGAGACATGGCACAGGTGTGAGATAGTCACCTGAAAGACGAGGACGCCGGTGTGCGCCACGGCCAGGCTGAGCTTGGTGCCCTCTCGGTCCTTGGCTGGGTGGAGGCGCACGCCGTACATCTCCAGCCGACGAGCCACCTCCAGCAGCTGGAAATCGGACTCGGCTGGTGTGTGCCCCCTGTTAACACATACACTCAAGGTCAACATCAGGTCAGCAATATAAGATCAATGAGAAGACAGACTAAATTAACATCAAAGTAATGGATGTGGTCACGGTTCATTAACAGCTATGGAATGATATGAGAACGTACACAATCTATTGAGCACACTGACGTTTACAGCCATTCTTTTTCAAATGTCTGACAAGCCATACTAGAATATTAGGAACTCGAACTGAAGCCCCGTAAATGCCGCAGCAAAGCAAAAAGATGCTCACTCGTTTTAACTGACAGCACCATGGTTTCAGGGAAACAATGTTGCCGAGATTTGCCTCGCGCAATCTTATCTTTGCGAATGCTTTTTCCTGTTTCCTGCTCTGCGTAGTTAATGAGAGATTAAATTCCCAGCGTCGCTCTCTCCCAAAATAACTGCAGTTTTTGTTATCAGCTGAAAAAAGGGTCCACAGAGAAGAGCCCAGGGGGGGCTAGTCAGGGCCAGCGGTGGGGCCTGCCGGCTACCTGCTGAGCTCGCATTCTTCCCTCCCCAAACGAGTAGCGTGAAGGTGAAGAGCTTGTTTCTGTTTTGGCCCATGTTCAAGACAGGTTCACATGGATGTGTGGCCCAGCGAGCTGTGGGAAAGGAAGCGTTTTGCACTTCTCCGTTCCCTGCGGAGCCCCAGAAGTGCACTTGTGTCCCGTTCCAAAGCAGAGTCCACTGAAGGGTTCACCGATGATGACGTGTGCCACAGAGGCTAAACAAGGACCAGTCGACGAGGCAGACGTGACTATTGACAATTATTCAGCACTTGCCCAAGTCGAAACATGCACCAAAAACATGACCCGGGAGGGGGAAAAAACAGTCAATAGCAGGCTAAAGCCAAATATATTCCCTTTGTCCTGGAGGCAGACGGTGTAATGTCTGAGGACTTTCCACATGAAGCGCTGACACAGGTGGCTCCTTGTCTTCAGGGCTGTGTAATGCTCGTCTCTTTGTTATTAGAACGCGCTGCCTGGGCACCTCCCCGCCACACACTCGCCTGCAGGCTCCAAACCACACACACCATGAATGGGGGAGGGGAGGAGGGGAGGAGGGGAGGAGGAGGGGGTGGTGTGCCGGGGTCTAGAGTCTGCTGAACACGCAAAGCTGACTCTCCTCACGTTACAGAGAGCTGCGTGCTCCTACCATGTGTCACTCCAGATTAACACAGCGCCGGAGGATGTGTCTGATACTCCTCCCACCCCTCAACCCACTTATCAGCTGGATGAAGTCAGTCGACAGCACGGTGTCACGCTGGAAGAGCGCGATTGGCAAAAGACACTACATTGGAGCAAAACAAGCTCAACAAAGCTTATATCAGAGACGGTTGAAAAAGGGTTCTTAAGGATCTTTGCTTATATCTTGGCAGTCACAGAGAAAGGATGACAACATTGGCTGCACATACACATGCTTGTGGTGAAACTCCATGATGCTGTCGATGAGGGCCATTTGGTCCGGAATGTAACTGTTGTTCAGAAGGTGCTGCCGACTCTGAGTCTCCTCAAAGTCCCCAATTTCCGCTGTTGATCACAGAGAACAAAGATTAGAGCGAGCTGATGGAAATGCGTCTCTTTGTGAGAGTGTGCAGATCTATGAGAACATTAGAGATGAAAAGTCAATATGGGTGTTTGGTTTCAGCAAATTAATAACTAATTACTGAACGTGTTTGATTTGTAGGATAAAAGGTTCACTACAACCCTATTTGAATGTATCCAAAATGCTCCCATTTCTAACATATGAATAATTGTGAAAAACATGTAGTCTCTGTCCCTGTTAGCTGCTCACTTTGATTAGGCCCAATTTGACAGCCAGCTGTCAGAGGCAGGCCCATTTGGACATGTGGATGGGTTGCTTCTCAAAGGCTTCAAATCTCTCTGGTTAGGGAGCGACTTATTTGCTTTCACTAAAGCTGCACAGATTTCATACAAAGCGACAGCTCAAAGGTATCCATGACAACAAATACCATCTGAAGTAGTTTTCTTCAACTGCATTTGCTTTCCCAAATATCTTTTCTACTCTTGCAAGAGCTGGCGATAACTCTCTTCCAAAATTCCTCAAAGGATAATTTCTATCATTCCTGACATTAATGTTGTTTTCTCTCTCTGCTTTCAGTCATATTTCCTATTCTCCTCAATCACCTCCTCCTCCAGTGTATCTATTTTCAAAACAATTTGATTTTTCTTTACCCTGGAAGTACTGTAGGTTATTACACTACTATAATAAAATGTAGGAGGATCAATTCAATTGAATCTATTGTCATCAAAATAAATAAATAAATAGGTATACAACAAAACAAGACAGTTCACACTTAGTTAAAGCATGCAGGCGTTGCCTTCAAGAGAGCGGCTACAGGAGGCCGTGGGGGGATGACTCACACTGGATGATGTGGGAGACCAGCAGAGCTGCACTGCTGTCGTTGCAGGTGAGTCGGCCACAGGCCAGGTCATACTTTATCTGCAGGGCAAACAGGTACCTGGGACACACAGCACAGCACAGCACAGTCAAAACGACAGCACACTTAATCCTCCAGACCAGTGCTTCCCAAAAGGCTGGGCCGTCAAGGTATTGCAGGTGGGCCGTGAGAGGTAGTCTACATTATTTTATTTTTTTAATTTCACATGTTGTAATTAAGGTTGAAATACTGTAAATGGAACTGATTAAATAGCTTAAATTCAAAAGTAGCTGGAGATATTGAAATTAAATCAAACATAAGCTTATTCTTCAAACGGATGATCATATGATGTTGATCCGGAACGTATTTGATGGGGCTGCCATTCACAGATTGTGGGTAATGCTACAAGTGTCTTATAATGGAGTGGTGTTTGTAATAGGCCTACCGGTAGTTTATTGCATCACGATGCATGCGTAATTGCTCAGATGGCATAAAATAAATGAGGAAATACTTCATCTTAGTCTCATCTAAGAGTCGTGAATAAATGTTTGGGTGGGCTGCAAAATATCTTTAGAAATGAAACTGGGCCTCAATAGTTTGGGAACCTCTGCTCCCGACAATACAGGACTGTCCAGAGCTCCAGGAAGAAACAAAGAATGCACATGTACACAGACTACTTGAGTAATGTTGCTTAGCAGACACAGCATAATAATTTGTCATCATTAAAATGATGAACGCGAGATAAAAATGAACCAATAAAGAGTGTGAGCGTCGTAGGGTCACAATAGCGGAGTAGGGATTACATTGGTGGACATATTAATGGCATCAATCTGCTGGAATTTTGTACCACGGCCATTTACCTACAGTATGTATTAGCAGCCATGCTTCACTAGTGGCTGGATTTAATGCACTTAACCACACAGAGACCAGGTGCCCATGGCATGGTGCCTTTTCAGGCGTGATACGATGGCACTATGGATGACTATTGGCAGACTTATGACAGGTATTAGGATAATCCTATTGAGGCTTACTGTCAGCAGCATGTCAGCTGCATGAATAAAATTATTGTAATGAATTAGGGAAGGGAAAAGATTAGGCCGCCAGCCTGGCGGAAATGTTTTGATTTGCATTCCTAGGCATTTTTTTTCTCGACTTTCTGATGGGAGAGACTTTGAAGCGCCGGGCACTGATCATGGAAGTGAGTGAGTGGGCGCAGATGAAGTGGGCGCAGGTGAAGTGGGCGCAGCTGTGGCTCACCTGGTCAGCTCCTCCAGTAGCTGGGCATGGTCCGGAGGAAAGAACTTCACCACGAAGCGCAGGACTGTGTGCTTGGGCCCTGTGAACACGACACCACGATTGTACTGCCAGATCGGAACATCAAACGATTTCACATTCGCAAGACACCACAGTAAAATGTAAGGGTTTGCTTTTTTCCCTCCCTTGTTCCCTCTAGGTTGAAATGAAAATGAAATGAAATGGCTTAGCCCTGTGGAAGAAACTTTAGAGATCAAGAAATCCATTGCCAAGAAGCCCATGCTGGTGGAGATAAGGTTTAATCTTTCAGGGCTGTAAAGAGAAGAGCCTATAAAAGATTTCATTGGACCACCTCCATACTTTAATTTCCTTTTCTTTGACGTGGTGTTTAAAGCGACATGATGTCACCACATGTTTTGGTCATGATTACTTCCTCTGGCTGCACTGCTGCTGAGGTGCACATGGAGGGAAGTGGTGTCTTTGGAAGGACAACAGACTACAGCTGGGCGCACAGTATGAACTACGGACTGGATGAGAGCAACAACATTTTCTGTGAGAAGTTGTTTAGGCAGCTAAGGATGTTAAAACCTGACGACTTACGTTTGATCTGCTTTGCTATGGGTTTTAAGTGGTCCAGCCAAACCTGTAAGAAAAAAAAGAGTATCATATGTCATATGATAATAAACCTGTAAGACAGTGCCTCAAACGAACTTAAAGCCCCCCTTGGTACAGCAGGATTAGCTACATTTACCCCTCTGCTGGAGAAAGTGTGCATGCTATTTCTTTTTACAGTAACTGTGAAAAAAGTAATGATAAAGCATATGGATCTGTTTACAAGCTAGTGAAACGGCTAGCATAAGTTCAGCAGAACAATGTGGATGAAACAAGATTTAAAACGAGTTTCCTGTTTCTCACTTCTCTTACAGGGATGGTAAGTCCCAATGTTGCAAGGTTGGTTTTTGGCTTGGGGACGCTAGGGGGAGTGGGGAAAGTCACCGTTTTCACCGGAACAGATCATTTAATCATCCAAATTATTTTTAAACAGGTTTATTAAGTTGAAATACAGTAGTTCCCAAGTTCCCCTTTAACAACTATTCTTCAATATTCTACAATAAATGAGACAGACTAGGTTGCAAGGGGAAAGTTACTGTACATTGCACTATATTAATGATGTCTTGCAGTGGACTGTTTCAAGCCGAAAACCTTTTGATGTTCACAATAATATTCTTCATGTGATTCAGTCATCAGACAAGAGCCTATTAGAGTACTTGAGCATAATGGCCGTTTCATCTCCTCCATGTCTTTCTTCTGAATATGACCTCCTCTGAGCCCCATCTCCTTACATTTAGACCAGAGGGTGATTACTGGGACTCTCTCATTGTCATTATACATGATTAATGCTCTGCTCATGGAGGGGCTATCTAAATAACAATGCAGGCAAATGAAAAAATTCAATCTAATCAGATCTTGGCCCGAAAGGGCACTTATCTTTCCATGGACTTGACAGTATGACAGATGACGGTCTCCTACTCACCGTCCTTTTCCGATGATCCTGATACTCCAGGCCAAAGTAGTCTCCTTCGACCAGGTTCAGGTGAGTGCACACCATTTCAAACAGCACCTTGCCCGACGCTCGTTGCTGCAAAAATAAAAAAGAGAAACAGCCAGGATTAGCCAGATGGCACACTCTCCTAAACTGGGCCCAGACTGTGGGGTTTTCTGCCAAGTGTGATCTAATACAAAACTCTCCATTCTTGTGTGTGCTTGTTTCTTGGTCTTCATGAGTATATCTGATTACAGTGCCCAAAAGCTGAAATTAAAATATCCTGACTATCCTGTGAGAACACCCCCAAGCCAAAGCTTGAAAAGAACTAGCTGAAAGGAAGCTGATTTGGGGTTGTACATTTTCTGACAAGAAAACCCTTCTAACACCACCTGCTAGACAGACTGCCGGCTGGACAGCTTGCCTGCTAAAAGGCCATGATCTGTTTCTGCCACAGATGATGACCATTGAAATCTGTGACAGAAAGTCAATGTTAAAACGTCAAAAAAACACTATGCCATCTCGGTGAAGTTCAAATGTCCATTCAGTTGTGCTGAGCTCCCGGAGAGAGATGGAGGTTGAATGAGGTGGACATGAAAAGCCGGGACAGGACAGGACACATCCCTGGCTGACGGCTCCCAACACTCCCGCCTCGCTCAGGCTGAGTGTCGGACACACAAAAGCCCCCCTGAGACGAGCAGAGAAGGTTAAACACCCAGCCGGACGATGGGAGGGTGACCGCGAGACTGTTCCCATCCAGAGAGTAAACATGACTGGCCTGCTCCCTTTGATGCTCATCTACCGGTACCATTCCTCGTAGCGGGTCTGCTCCTCTACGGGCCAGAGGGGACTCTTTGAAGTGTGAATCATTTGGCAGCTATTCCTTCCTCTCTTTTTCAAAGAGGGAAACATCAGAAATGTCAGACTTTAAAAAGCTAACTAGGTGCATATGAAGAGAGATTCGTTTCATTAAGTAATACTTTTTGTAAGTATAATTTGTGGCCTAAAGCACGCATTTAAAAAATCCTCCTGTATGACAAACAGGTACACGATTTACAGCACTACAAATGATGTGACAATTACGTAAAGAACCTAACGGTTTGTGTATGCCTGTCAGACATACAGACCATCAGAGACATACACAGTTAGTGTGTAGGAGTTAGAAAGTGAGTGTGTGTCTGTGTGTGTGTGTGTGTGTGTGTCTGTGTGTGTCTGTGTGTGTGTGTTTGTGTGTGTCTCTCTGTGTGTGTGTGTGTGTGTGTGTGGGTGTGTGTGTGTGTGTGTGTGTGTGTTTAGAAATAAAGTGTGTGCTCTTGCTAGACTATGACCTACAATCTCAGTACGGTAGTTTCGATCGTGTGCTTAGCGCTACTCTGCACCACCCAGCAGGAGAGCTGAGTTCCCCTGTGTGACAGTATGAGGCCAGACAGGCAGGGGACTCAAACAGGAACATCCTGATGAAGAGCTCCCAACCAAAGGGCCCTAGAACAGGCTGCAAGCATTTCTAAAGTACGGAGAGTTTCTGGTACAAGACTTCCTAATGACACAACAACCTGAACAAACTTTGAGAGAAAAAACATGAACCTTCGTCCTGAAAGATGGGGCAAAAAACAGCATCTCTTGACGCGGCAATCACTGAGGAAAAACACCAGAAGGGAAAACTTTCAGAAACAGGAAGTTGGCTCCACGTTAGGCTTTGCCTAAATCATGGTGTGGGTGTTATTTTGCGTGGGTGTGGCTGTAAGCAAAATGGCTGCATCTGATGAACCTTACGGAAAAACCCTTAATTCCGCATGCAGTTAGGTAATCTGCCAGCCATCTCCTTTTCATAGGTAATCTGCCAGCCATCTCCTTTTCACGACTCACTTTTTCCCCACTCTGGGACTCCAGAACGCAGCTCAGCTGGCTGTGGCAGCCTTAGAGGGAGTCCAGAGGGCCAGCTGCCTGCACATGGTGGATGGGGCTGGTGAGGAGCACAAGCACACCAGAGCAGGGAGATGTGGGCCTCCATCCAACAGCCCACCAGACAGCTGCCAGGGCCAGGGCCTACTACTCTGCCCAACACACAAACACAGCCACACTACTAAGCAGCTCAGTGGCTGAAGGTGTGGGGCTCGCTGTAAAGTCAAACTACCGTCATTTTCCAACTATTAGCCACGGCTTATTACATTGATTTTGCACAATTTCTTCAGAGGTTAATACACGGGGGCAGTTAATATGGTATTAATATGGTTTTGTTTCTTTTAATTGGCATGAAACATTGTCCTACGGCTTATACACAATGTGGCTAATACACAGGAAATTATTGTATCCTAACATCAAATCCTCTCATACATTCAAATGTTTTATTTTGCTATTGTGCATCAGCCTTATTAGACAGTAAGGACATAGGGGCACAGTTAGACAGGAAAACATATGGATGTGTAAACACTGTGTAAGCAAATAAAGGAGATCACAAATCAAAGGACAAAAGAATCACTTTTATAATAAAGCCCCATATGTGATAATGACCTTGCAGTTAACAAATGAATATCTAATCTAGTCTTTAGTATAATCTTTTGTTCTATTAAAAGGAGAAGATGTAGCAAGAGGACACTCTGTGGAATATCCCCATGTGGAGCAGAGTGGAGTAGAGAGGGACCCTGTGAGATGTCAGATCTCAATTCATCCACTAACGCTGTCCCTCCAGAGCACAGAGGAGGAGATGGGAGCTTGGTGATTAAGAGCTGCAGGTGGACACACACACACACACACACCGCACACACACACACAGGCACACACACACACACACACACACACACACACACACACACACACACACACACACACACACACACACACACACACACACACACACACACACACACACACACACACACACACACACACACACACTTCTGGCACTTAATCCATGTGTGGCCACAGCCAGCACAATGAGAACAGGCCCATTATATTACAAGACCCTCCTTCAGCTCAGGAGATTGATCACCAAGTGTCCCTGCACACCATTACACCACATGCATGTCACTATCCACCACACACAGCTTTCCTATGACGCACACACACACACACACACACACACACACAGCTCTACTTCCATTCAGGAACATGCGGCACACCCAATTACAAAAAGGTCACTTTCGCAATCACAAATATCATGCGTGGCAGCTGACATTTCAGACTTAGAGTGATCAACAAATGAGTCAAGGGAAAAAATGTCATGTCACAAAATGGCCCCTCCAGGCATCCATTCAAATTCATTTGGGAGTTGTGCTATGCCGAAAATTGGTCGTGAATTTTGCAGCAGAGTCCAAATGTGCCAGAACAGCATGTGGGGAAGATGCTCTGGTGAGGTTAAACGCGCTCACGCTCAAGCCATTTGAGCGTTACTCACTCAGCATTCCCATCGCCACGCTCAATCATTCCCTTATCAGCCCTGTGACCTCCAGTTGTAAACAAGCAGCGTCTGACTTGGGGCGAGTAAATAAATCCTGACAGCTCTTCTTGAGAATGTGCCTACATGTCTGGTAAGTGGTGATCAGCGACCCCCTCCCCCACCCAAACAATGTGCTCTAGATCAGGTGTAAATATGTGCTTGATCTTGCCCCAGATATGCTGCGTTGGGTTTATGCATGGTTCACCTCCCTTGGCAGTTTACATACAACGTCGCGTCTACACCCTCTTAAACCAGCACCCAACAGACAATAGGGTGTACAAGTGGGAACATATCTCTGGGGAGAGACAACACCTCACCAAAGCCTTGAGGTGGACATGTGCAACTGAGAGAATATTTAAACCATTATGTGCTCAGGATTGAACAACCAGGGTACACTTTTGGCTGCATGAATGCATGGGAAAAATGACCACATTGTAAAAAAAAAAAAAAAAGCGGAGCTAAAAAAAACCCCACAAAAAATAATAGTATAAAAATTCACATATAAACATCTAAGTTAGTGTGGAAACAGAATAGTTCCCAAGTGTATTCTAACATCTGCACAAAAGAATAAAGGGCCTGACACTGGTCTAGACTACCCGGGAACAGGCACCCGAGTTAGCCCTTTAACTATGGGGGCATGTGAGAGAGAAGCATATGGAGAGCTTTGGAGAGGCCAAAGGCAAACAGGCATGAAAGCTCATTTGTGTATTTACATGTTTCCCCTACATTTGCCTGGGCTGCACAGGGCTGAGATCACAGGCTGGCTACAGTAGCAGATTCATTCCCATCCTTGGCCTGATTGGATTGAAAGCAGATGTTCTGGTCGAGAGCCAGATTGGATTCGCTGGGGTCTTCTTTGCTCTCTTTTAAAGTCAACAGATGGGAAAGCGTTATCTAGCAGTGGGAAACCAAATACATATAAATAATAAATATAAATGTGACTCCAGCAAGGGCAATGTCTCAGTGTCAGCGCAGATGAACATTTGTACCAGTACTACTAAGATTTTCCCTGGAAGGCAGGTGTTACGGCATGATGGTGAACTGTAACCATAGCAATATACAGCACTGACTACTGTATGTACATAGCATATCAGCTAAAAAGCTAATACTTCACTTGTATTACCAAGTGGCTATATTAAATGCAAAGTACGGAGTCAACATAACATATCAAAAACACGCTTCTAGAAAGCGACATACAGTACGAGTCATGCCATCACAACACTGGTCTATCAGCACCTCTGCAGAACTTAAGCCCTGCTGGAGAAGCTGAGTTCTCAGGCTGAACTTCATTGAGATTCAGGTCAGGCCCATGTGCACAGGGTGACTCTTCTGCAGCTAGAGCCTGACAATAGCAGCAGAGACAGGAGGATGCCCTGGTGATAATCCCATCATCTATTTCAACCCCACTCCTATTCACCATGCAGCGCCACCAACGGCACGGCTGGGCCCTCATAGCCACCGAAGCAAACGCAAAAAGACTGTCTATTGTGTCAGGGCACAACAAATGAAATGGCACTGTTGCATAAAATTATGATAAACAAAGAAAAAAATATGGAGTAGGCTGCAAGCAGTCTGTCTTTGCCATACCAGATGCAGATACTCACATACACACAGACAGACAGACAGACAGACAGACACAGAGACAGAGACAGACACAGTCCAAACACATGAAAAAAAAGAGGCACAGCAGAAACGCCGTTTGGTCGCCACAGCTGTCAAACTCATTACTGTCACACCACCTCAACCCTCCAGGGCTGGAGAGGCTCGCCGCGGGAAGGCCGTCCTCACAAATCGTGCCGGGGCGAAGGTGGTGTGCTGAGATAAGCCTCAGCTCTCCCAGCCTCCTCCCCGCTTGCAGTAGGCGGTTTCAGTGTGCTCTAGGCCCAGGCGACTGAGCATATTGATTTTGCATAAAGCTTAATGAAGTGTCCTGTTGTGACTATCACTCTGCCCAGCAGTAAACACTGCAGTGTTATGCAAGTCCCTGATAGTCACAGACTCAAACAGCCTACAAAGGCCGTGTTTAACTAACAGATATAACTCAGTCCATGCTCAATAGTCACTTAAGCCATTTATTTATTGAGGATCGTATAAATGGGTGTAGGATTAAGATGAAAATGCGTTCAAATCTGACAATAAACTAAAATGTGTTGGAACAGTAAAACTACAGCCGTTTCGTGCAGAAAACCTCAGCACAAGAAACCTCAGCAAAGAAAACAGTGCATTAACCATTGTTCACATTAACGACCAGAAACAAAATGCCATGACTGCCACTTCAGCATAATAACAATTTAAGACTTCAGGGGTAGGGTTTTAAAATGCATTCTTTTTACCACAAAAACAAGGTAAGACCTAAAAAGACTTGAGAGCCAAAAGCTTTCAACTTGCCTTACCTCTCTCAATCTTATTTAAGCATACATTAGACTCTGGCACCATGCTGGTGTACTGAAACTGCTGTCTGTAGCCATTCTGGAAGCCAAGGATTACTGTCACTCTGATAAGAGTGCTGCGCATCAGTGGCAGTCTTCATTTTTATTCCTTGGCCGTAAACAAGCACTAAGCTATATGAGTAGAGAGGAAATTCAAATGAAATGTGACAAACACCACCTGAGCTTCATGCATTTCACAAATATTTCAGCCTACACTTAAAATAACACCGAAGTTTTTTTTTTAACACACACAGATTTGCCCAACACCAAAGATAAGACACACAAGGACACCATCACGCACGGTCGACGAACCTTATCAGAATCACGTCTGCTTTGAACTTATTTTCCGTCTGGCCACACTGCTGCATGTAACATTCTACCGTCTAAGAGCAAAAGGTGGTGAGAAAAAATCAGACCTTCTGTGAAATACAGTAAATCACACCAGAGACTGGAAAGATTACCAACCCCAACTGCAAACAGACAGCAACAGCAGCCACCTCCGGGAGCAGAACTGAACCAGAGTGCACAGTCAGTCATAATCATAACCCACCGAGCAAGTCTGCGCTCCTGACTAGTTTCATCATCATGCATATAATGTTAATATTTACCAGGGCCCCGAAACTCAAAGGAAAGCACTCCACTTGTGGTGTCGTCTGCTGTGGTGTGATTTAATATGCTGAACAGCTTCAAACTGGGTCAGAGAAAATCACAAGATGCTGAAACTACTACATTTCCAGCCCTTTAATACATATCCCCTCCACACTATAAAACCTGTAGTCTAACGTTATCTAAGTGCAGAAAAGATCAAAATTCTATCTGTTGATGTCTTATTTTTTAGTCACATATGTGTGATGTTATAGGCTAAGCTTGCTTGCATACAGCACATATTTTTCTCCCATTCTGGGGGACTAGCATGGGTTAACAGTCATTTCTGAATGATCTCATATGATTAGGTCAGAGCAGCCAAACCCACTAAGAAGGCGGTGTCTCTGTCAGATGGGCATAGCAGAGCCAAACGTGGTGTGAAACAGTGGGCCCACATGCCAATCTGGGACCAAGAGTGATGCGATAAACACATGTGAGGGATGGCCCCATTTGTTAATCAAAAACAGACTGAAGCACTAATGTGCCATTCAGGCCATTGCAGAGTTGGATAGGGAGGAAGGGTGGAAGGGTGTGTGTGTGTGTGAGAAAGAGAGAGAGAGAGTGAGGGAGGGTGGTGAGTGTGTGTGAGAGAGAGAGAGAGAAAGGATCAGAAGATAAGGAGATAGCACTAGAGGCATAGCAACATCAACCACATGTGCCGTGATTCATCAAACCTCTGTGACCACAGCTTTAGCCGGGTGTACACACACAGAGATGGGGCTTTGGGTTTGGGGGGGAGAGCACCAGCAGGTCAACATCCAGCACTTCAGCTGCAGGAGCGGGAAGTATTGAGTTGCAGGTGGAGGGCTCACTGCAGAGGGATCTCCACAGGTGGGCCTGAGAGTAAGCATGCGCATGCACTAAGGAACTCAACTGAACCACAATATTTCTTTTAGAAGCAGCATCAGACACAACGCATACCTCTCTGTAGCCTTGAAATGTCAAAACATTGAAGAAAAACAAGTCGGTAACAGTCAAAACTACATCTTGTCCCCTCTATGGCCCCAGTGAGTAAGCAGAAATATAAAGGATGCATCAGAGACAGCCTAGCAATAAGCTGTTTAACAGGAAATGGTTTCTTCCATATGATCTGACTGAGCTGTGAGCCAGTTCTCCTGAAAATCTAACATTAGAGGTTGGCCACTTGTTCAGATATTTTCCACAGCTAGGCTGATTACTATTCCTTACACCTATTAATCACTCTGAATATCCTATTTCTTTTTATGTTCCAACCCATTTTCATTTGAAATATTCAGATTCATTTAAACAACAATAGATTCATTTTACTACGGTTTAGCTATGCCTATGTTCTTGTTTTAAAATTTAAATTGATGTCATTTAAATGGCACAGAGACAAAACAGTGTATTCAGACTAAGATCTGAACCACATCTACCACAGCTGACACCATGCTAATGATATCACATTCGGGGAACCTACCACCAACATGTCTGGGGACTCCACACATGCCATTAGCACACAGAATGTGTGGCTGGGAGACCCAACAGGGCGGCAATGTTGTCACCATGATGCTAAGCACCACAAAACACACACTCCAGCACAGTGTTTTCCCTCTCACAGACACATCCACAGCACCGCACTGCTCTATCTGGCACTGAGCAGAGCTGCGGGCGATGCCATGCAGGCTGGCATGGCATGGCATGGCATGGCGGCCCAGTGGTGGCACAGGACGGCAGCGCGAGGCGAGCAGGCTGGTGGGGGCCTGCTGCTCCGTGTGGTCCACTGGCTCAGCTCTAATCCCCCCGGGTAATAAACGATGACAGCCACAGATGCTCCTCTCCTAGTGAGACCAATCAATTTGCCTTCTTCAGATTAACGTAAACGACTTAACCCTCCGTGTTACAAATCTACCGGCATTCTACTCTCCCGAATGGAGAATGGCTCTTCATATTGGGCAGGACGAGCGCTCAGGCAACACTAGCTTTCAGTCCTCTGCAGCTGAGACTGACATAGGACCAATAAAGCATGACTGATCAAAACAAATCAAATAGATTGAGATAAATTGTAAGGCCATCTTGAAAGAGATTAGGACTGTGGTAATTAAATAATGGGGTTTAATGACACATGATTTCACACTGAATGAACTGTTTTAGGAAACAATAAATACAATTAAATTATTATTGGTGTTCTACTGTCATGAGATGCTTAAATGCCAACCTAAAAAATGCATTTGAAAAAGCCTTTGAAATGCATTTGCAATCCCAGTAGGAAACCAGACAAATATCAATTAATTTCAATTAATCAATGACACAATTAACAAAATGAACATGGTTTATTTTTAGTCTCGGCAACCTCAGGTTTACCCTTGAAATGGTAATTGGCATCAAGCACTGTGGCTGAGGCAGAGGTCAGTGTGCTTTCCTTTTAAAATGGATTAAGGTTAAGAGTGACAAAATCATTTCCTGTAGTTTACAGCTCCAGCCGTGCTTGTAGGTTACAGTTGTAGGCAAACGCAGTTGGTCTGAACAGTCCCTACAGGAGCCAGCACACAATGCTTCACCTGCAGCAGTCACTAGCCAAAGAGCAAGCACACTGGTCAAACACATCCCCTCTAACTGAAAGCCCCCATCAGATCCCAGTGAACAGTAACTGCTGACTCTACAGCCAAAATTGTAGAAAGAAAAACACAATTATCTTTTGCATGGCGTGTCTCTCTAAAAAGGAGGAGTGAGGAAATGCTATGGCTAGCTGGACTAGCAATATTGCATGTGTGTACCTTTCATTTAACTGACTGAAACTAGCAATGGCTTCACAGCAAGAGATCTTACAAGTTAAAAACTCACCACTTTCAAACCGTTTATAAATAAAAAAGGTTAGAAAATAAAATGTGTACATCATTGCACATCATCAAAATGCCCTCTGCCCTCTGGTATAAGACAGAATATGGGGAGGAACACACTTCTCATTTCATAAGCAGCGGGCTATAGAGTCCTGCCTCCAGGCCACAGTTTGATCTTTCTGCAATGCAATAAGATATTCTCCAATTATCACACAACCAGCCCCCAGGAAAGTGCAGTCTGGCTAGCCTTCCATGGCTGTTGGCCCTTGGGTCCTCCCAGGAATGTAGGTCTTTGTCACAAATGAATACAAATTCTGCACCCTGAAGAGGAACCCACCGCTGTAACTATGGCAACCATTAAAAAGGGGGTTTAATTTTTAATCCCTTAATATTACGGTGAGAAAGCTTTGAGCCGGTGGAATGTTTTGTGTTCACACTAAGTGGTTTGTAATAGAGTGAAGACAAAACAACATTTTATGGTGCTGTTGCTCCACTTTCACCTAGAGTCACCTTCACAGACAAAGCGTGAAAAGGAATTCCTTAATGATTAATTTAAAAGAAAAAAAAAACACTTCAAAATGAACAAATGGTCTATGAAGTATCATTTAAAACACATGGCCCCTCCTCTTGAGCGCAGGTGATTGTGATGCATTGCCAAGTTGATCCAAAGAGACAACATAGAGCACACAGGTCTCAGACCAGTCTGGAATCAGAGGCACAGCATTTCCCTACGACTGAGTGGCTCAAAACAATCAGGGAGCGCCCAGAAAGCGGCTCTCAGCAAAGCATAGCAACTGGTGACATTAGGTCTCGGCTGCTGCACAAACAGCCCATTGATGTCAGTGAGAAGAGAGAGAGAGAGAGAGAGCGTCTGCCTGCCCAGAGCCCCTTAAGATCTCCCTGCTGCTTACAAGCCCTTCTTTAGCCCCTCAACCAATCCAGGCCACTCCTGTGAGGCAGACACCCACTGATGTTTAATAAGAAGCCTGCCATAGATCAGATGCTCACCCCCTGCAAGAGGACAAGTCCTCCTCTCAGTGAAAAAGACACTTACGAAAACTAAAAAAGGCTAAAAAGTTTTCCTCAACATATGACAATATCCTCAATGACAAGACAATATGCAGATTAACTTTAAAAAGAAAGGAAGGAAAGTTATAACTTAAGCAGATAACTTCAATAACAATAAAAAAAAAGTGACAGGGTGATGAGGTGAAATAACTGTAATAAGATCAGGAAGGCCAACAAAGACCACCAGATCAGATCAAAAGATGGCCCTGTGTGTCCTGCCAGTGTCCTCGCCATTCGTCATCAAATTACAAATTATATAACCACATCTGAGTAAATTAACAAAAGCAACATCATTTTATTGAGTTCAGAATTTCCTCAGCATGAATCTTCTTCTGTGGTGAGGAACTGGAAGGGAGGAAAAGCCATAAGTGGAAACCTGGCGGTACAGTTTTCACCTCAGGCCAAATTAAATCTCTTTCACCGTCCCTCCGTGGGTTTGATGTGATTAGTTCCTCCCGAGTGGCTTACGCAACGCTTCTCCGTTTGATTGGAAGAGCGCAGTCATCACGTCAATGCATCTGCTGCCGCACTGACACTGACACCAAGACAAACACACACACACACACACACACACACACACACACACACACACACACAGCTGGGCCTTTTGATATCAAGTTAAACTGATAAGTCTCCCAACCTTGAGATCTCTTGATCGTAACTGAATTACAACTGAAGAGGGACTTTCACAAGGAATATGGCAGCATTGGCGTCTGTATGGATAAAAGTGTCAGTACGGATGAATATCAGACCAGAAAGCCTACCTAAATGAACAGTGACATCAGCAGAAGAGGTCAAGGGTCCAACAATCACATGATATGACAGTTAGAAGACTAGAGTGAACAGATCGACAGTAGGGGATTTCATATTTCTTAGAGATGGATTAGTGTATGGATGTAATATGTGAGGCTGGCTTATCTGGGCTTGAAAACACCCCATGTTAAATAGGGATGTGAATTGTAGTGAGAGTTTGCCATTAAGTAGAGTGGCGGTACCTCCAGTGTGGAGAGCAACATGCCCAGGACTGAACATGTGTGATTTCATGGCGCAGCACTACTCTACCATGATGCGTCCTCCCCATATGAATAGCAATGAGGAATTCATAATCTATCAAAGTAAGTGCATGCAGCCATGGGGTCTCCCAGTGGGGAAGACTGTGATTGCTGCATAGCAGCAGTTACAACATGCTAATCATGCCAAGGATGCTGAAAAATGGTGTTTTGTTTATTGTTGTAGAATTCGTTTGTTTATTGTTGTAAAATTTTTGTTTGTTGTTAGAATTGCTCTTAAAAGCTTAAAAATCTTTTTACCATGTTGTACTGTAAGTCGCTTTGGGTTAAAAAGCGTCAGCCAAATGTAATGTAATGTATTGTAACGTATTTTTTTATCAGTTCAACAGTTACAGTAGTGTAAGCATTGTGATTGTGAAGACAAGTGAAATCGTGGTGGTGGCTGTCCACACACCCCTATTTTGAATTAAAGCTCAGGTTCTTAGGATCTAATGTGGTGTTCCAGGACCAGGACCAGCATCGCCTCTGTAGAGCAGACAGCCTTGGTCCATGTACACGTATTCAGTCCAAGGCTTTATTCTCACTGCACTGAGCCCTGCACGGAGGAGGACCACGCTGGTTTCCATAGGAACCGTTCATCTATGTATTCATCTATAGTGCAATCTCCATCCTGCACTGGCCATTGCACAAGAAAAGAAAGAGAGGATGAAAAACAGCGGCTTATGTGGAACAAATGAGCTTTCACCTGATTGACTGGCCGTGGCCTTATACGTCAGGTCTGCAGAGGACTGTGTGATTCAGTTGGGGGACAGCTGAAAACCGTGAAGTGAAGGCTTTATGTTGTACTGTATTCTTCTTGGTGCTACGCAGTGGGGATCTACTGGAGTGGACCAACTCAATTTCCATGACAAGATGCATTGACCTTGATCTGACATAGAATATCCAGGTTGCATATGAATCATCATCTCAATAAAGAGCACAATATCCCTGTATGAAACCCACTAAAATCCTTCATTTGTCTTCTCTGACAGGTGCTACTCCTCTCATACTTCACCACTACCGAAAGATTAACATCCTAGAACACAAAGGAGTACGAAAGGGACACTATGTTCTTCAAGGCATCAGATGAGGACTTCGCACCCATCAGCATAACATGAACATAACAGAGGTTTGATATTGAACATACTGTAGCTCAGGGGGGATCAGATGATCAGCAATAGCATCAGCTAGAGGGGCACTCTGGGGATAACCATGGGGATATGAGCCCTCGCAGAACAGATATGATGGCACTTCCTGGTATGTGAGACATGCCGTTAGAGCCGAGTGTGGGTGGGGTGGCCATGTTAGACAGAGAGGCCCTGCTCGGAGAACAGAGGAGACGAGAACAGATGACTGAAGCACCGAGGGGAGATGAGGGATGTAGGGATCCACTTGGCATTTGAGGGAAGACCAAGCAGCTGTTGGCATTCCGGCGCTCATGAGTGAAATGCAGAGTTTCGCCTCAGTCTGCACACTCACTCACACACACACACACTCTCACTCTCACGCACACACACACACACACACACACACACACACACACGCACGCACGCACGCACGCACGCACGCACGCACGCACGCACGCACGCACGCACGCACGCACGCACGCACGCACGCACGCACGCACACACACACACACACCACACACACACACACACACACACACACACACACACACACACGCACACACACACACACACAGCAGAAATAGGTCAAATGAAGCAGACAGCAGGGAGGGTTAACATCAAGGAGAAATGATCTGAGAGTAACAGAAAAGGGAATGGTGCCATGAATGCGCATTAGAGAGTATGTGTGAGCACCATCCCGCTGCAGCACCTGCTGAGTAATAAACAAACAGGAGGAAGCAGCTCAGAGGAGGAAGCCTGAACACATGAAGGAGAGAACCGGAGTCGACTCCGCCAGCTTACAGACTCCGCCACGGAGACACAGCCCAAAGAATTACCATGGCAACCTTGAGACAGACACGAGGCCGCCAGAGCTGCTCGCTGGCATGGCACTCTGCCAGCGTGTACATACGGAGCAAGGGGGCGCATGCAAGCGTGCAAAAATAAAGAACAACCTTGGTGCCAACGGGGCAGCGCTCACAAAGCACGCAGCAAATGATCAGAGCTTAATGAGGGCGGGATGAGGGGGGCTAATCAAGCCCCCCAAAAAAGAAAATCATGAATCACACAGTTAGCAGATCCTTAGAAAAGACTGAGTGACTGCAGAGGGGTGGGGAGGGGTGAGTGAAATGGAAATGTGAATTTAAGGTTTAGTATAATCCACTCAGTGTAATGTCGACGGGAGTGAAAGCGAGCTTCCCCCAGGATGCTGCCTGCAGGCCCACAGGCCTCTCACAACAAAGATTCCATGACAGCACATCAAAGATGTTCTTTTCCGCAAGAAATCCCATCGGGTAAGAGAATATCGTGTTGGCCCCTTTGTTTCCATCATTTCCTCTATCATACGCACACACACACACACATGCACACACGCACCGCTACACACACACACGCGCACCACTGCACACATACACACACACGTTCGCTAAAATGGTACTCAACAAATCCATTCACCTGGTGTTGAAGCAGCCGTTAGGCAGGCATCAAATCACTGTACCTTTGTATGTAGCGCTAGCACGGAGCCTGAGCACTGCTGTGTTCTAGGCTGGGATCCAGCATCCTTACAGGAGCTACAAGGACAGGACTGAGAAACACGATAAACAAACCAACCACTACAACCTGAATCTGCCAGCCAAATCAAAACACTCTTACACTGCAGGTCAAAAGTGTCCAATGACCTGACAGTCTCGCCCTCCAAATGTTCGACCACATTTCAGTCAAGCTTTTCAGTGTGTACCAAGATGTGAATAGTACTCACAACTACAACAATAAAGAACTACAAAGACTAAATGACACAATAGTGTTTCAAATTAAGAAGCAGACTGCCTCCAGCTCACTGTATCCTTCCCAGACAACTTCTAACTATGACAGATCAACACAGTGAAATAAAAAAGAATATTCTAATCCACACGTTAGTTTTATATTGATTTACAGTGACTGAGAATGCTTTTACTGAGACTAAATATTTATCAGAATATTCCTGTCAGGCAATAACTCTATACATTTGTGTGCACAGAATGAAGATTAAATGGGCAGCACTGAATATATGTGGCTTAAAGCGCAGCTGTTCTACTGCATATTGTAACATAAATTGTGAATCTGCATGCCCACCACATTATCTGAGGAAGATGCACTCTTCCAAACTTGCTGCACAACTGTAATCCTTATAATGTTATTACCAGATGAGACGGGAGGACAGAGGCCAACTCTTACTGCAGTGACTGGGTGTACCATGAGAAATGTTCTCAGTGCAGCAGTCCATATTTGATGCAGCGAGCACCAACTGAATAAGCATCGCGTGTCATGTGAACTAATGTCTTGAGACTAATGCATTTCAATCTACAGTGTGAATCGGAGCATGTCTAAAATGGTTTCCTGCATACCCCACACATTCTCCATTTTCGGAGCGGGTAGGGAGGAGCAGACACTGTGTCTGATGGCAAAGCACTCTGTCTCCGCAGAAAAGACAGTCGGCAGCTGGATTTTCATGGCAGTCCTTTCTCTATATAGAGCTTCAAAATAAATTCCTTGATGGTCAACAGCCAACTGGTGGGACCCAGGGGTTCCAGCTCATGGTGACTGTGTTCCTCCAGAGGAACCGGGTCCTCGTTAGCATTCATCAGAGAGCAGGGCCTCATGGCCGAGTTGGCCCGCGCCGTAATTACTTTGCACCTCACATGAGTAATTATGGGCTGTGCAGAGAATCGGCGAGCTGATCACTGCACTGCCATGTTTGTCCTAAAGTGACTGGGAGGTTTGCCATGACCGGCTTTCTAGGCCATTCTGTTATTCAGTGTTTTTGTTTTCCCTCTTGAAGCATGTGAACGGGGTAATGAAGCTCTCAAGTGGTTTGAGAGCGTATTAGAGAATGGGGTAAGGGACACAGTAATCAACAAGTTCAGGCATGACCATACCAGGCTAACATGGATCACGTGTTATCCGGCAATTATCTCCATTCAGCAAACACAGTTGATTATCACCTTCTAATAACAATGTAATTAAATGCTATTAGTATTGCTACTGTAATCTCTGTGTGCTTCTTGTCCTGTTAAAATGCATTTCTGCCCTGGCTCTGACCCGTGGGTTCTTTTCTCACGGTAGAGAATGGACCGTAAGGACGACACACAAGCAAAACAGTGGCTCAGCTGGAACAAACCATTTGCCGGGTGAACAGTAGTGTCCTGTTGAGTAAACTGAGCGGCCTTGTGTTGTTGCTTCTCTGGAGCGCACATGTCTCTCTGAGAGCATTAGCCTCTGACCCTCTCAGCCAAAGAGGCCTAGCAGGACTCGAGCATGGCCTCAGCACCCTGTGTTAAGACAAACCACAGCAAGACAAAAGACGATGGGGAGGGTAAGGCATTAAACATCACTAAAGACTTATTAGGTTACATGTAAACCCAGGGGGGCAGAAGCTAATTAACAGAAAATGTGTGCAACGTGGTAGAAAAGGAGAGATCCCTCCAACACATGATGGGGGGATGGGGGAGTTGGGCGAGTCTGGAGTCGTTCATTAAGGCACTGCTAAAGTGATTTTAATCTAGAGCCAGACAATGTGAAGCTTTTCACGGGATTATCGCCAAACAGCATCTACTCACTTCCTCTCTGTCTGGTTACACCAGAGCATTCATGAATAATATTTCTGCATAATACTCCAGAGGTTTAGCATAAACAGTGTCAAAAACAACAGCGATGAGTACAGAACATGCTCTTGTATCTTGGGATGTAAGATTGACTCCAAATAGCAGAACGCTGTTTACGATCAGAGAGACGTGTAACAAGCTGAACCAGGCAACACATAAAAGACGGTGAAACAGATGATTCATGAAGTCTGAAAAAGAACCATCGACTGTTCTATTATTTAAGATGTTTTCATAGCAGAGGAATACATGAGGAACTGGTGGAGTATCATAAATGTGCTCAATGGATTGTAATCTAGCCTGGTGTGAGGCTGTGATGCATGTGGATGCTGATGGGAGAAGATGTAAGCAGATCTTCAAGGCCAAGACTCATTCATCACTGTGCTTGTGTGCCATTGCTGTTGTCCCAAATGAAATATTCTGCACATCACTACAGACAGAGCATCAACATCTGCTGAGGTATTAGGATGATGCATATTTTTGTCCAACATCTGACAAAGGAAAAGCACCCGACTGCAAGACAAACAGGGAAACAAACAAAAACAGGAAGGTTGATGCCCCATAGTGCTATGCTCAATTTCACTTAATCTCATCTCTGCATGGTTTCCCATGGATGGTTCCTTCCTTGTGACAAATATGGAGCATGTTCATCCCCCATCCCAGTCCCAGGAGACTCAGTCCCTTCCCCCTGCACTCTAAAATTGGGTTCTCCAGCTGACAGTCAACCAAACACCAACACATAGCATCATAATCACTCCCATGTTCCCAGGGCTGTAATCAAAATAGCAGCACCCCAGGTGGGGCACGCAGGCATGAAGCTCTCTGTGGTCCTGTACCGGGGGCTTCCGTATCTTAAGTGAATATCAATAGATACATTTATGCATGAATGTATTACATTCTCCTGTCAACTGGGAGACAACACTCCATCAGCTTTAGTGGAAGTCTATTTAGACAAAGGAATTATCCCTCCATCAATAATCAACTCACTCAGGCTTTTGTCGGTATGGTTCTCCAGAGAGATATCAAGTCTCACCAGTCAAGCTGGGAAGCCTTTACCCACCATCAGAGCCAAACCGTGCACTGCCACAGAATAGAAACCTGTTCAAGCAGGTCAGAGAACTGGTGGGTCAGAGAAAAAAACACAACTGTGGTGCTATGCTCCTCACTCACCCTTTGCCCTATCATTTCCCTACCCAGCACCCTACTCAGTCACACCCCTGCCACCCAGCTTGGAAGGGAGAACAGAATACTCCATCAATCACAGCTGACTCTGCCCATTTCCCATTAGTCTCATCCCCATTAGGATGCTGCTTCCAGCCGTATGCAAGAGGCTAGATAGCTATTAAAAACACAAATGTCACAGATGAGTCTAGTCTACGACAGGCCAGACTACAGCATTCTCGTCTGTGGTAGATAACAAAACGGCTGGATGGATGCTCTCATAACTCACTTGAGCTAGGACTCAATGAACCAGGACTGCCAGCAAAAGAAACAAACACATTTTATTTACACAAAAACAAATACCACATGACTAAGCACAGCTTATTCCAGCAACCTCATTTGTAACCAAGATCTGTTCACTGTGTTTTAAAAGCAAGTCATACTGGGTGTCTTTTGATCACGCCTCTTCCAGCTCTGTAAAATACATCTAGAGAGGATCTTCCATATACTCTGTGGCCTTCACACTATCATGCAAATAGTATCAGTACTGCAGATACTTTCTGTTTTGCACACACTCTCTATTTCCACACAGGAGGGTTGTGGGTAATCCCTCTCAATATGGTGACCTCTTCTGAAGATGAAACAATTTTATGGCCACCAGAACCAACCCATCATGCAGCCTATGATCACGCAGGAGAGGGGGCAGGGTGGGCATGGCAACTGAAAGATTGAATCTGGAGTAAACTGAGCATTCTAAATTGGTTTGTATCTGCACGCTTTTTGCTCCTCTCTCCTGAGCAATCTGTCCTGTTTACATCCAGTTTGCAGACGTGGCCAGAGTATACGTGTCTAGAAGAGCCAGCACACCACACTGTGAATGCTGCCTTCATACAGCATTTTGGAGAAAAAAACATCCTCTACTGCAAATCCAAGGTCAAAATGTAGGGCAGCCAGACTAAGCACATCACGAAACCTGCATGTCTACATTGTATCTGAAAATATCCAACATGTACTCAGTAAAGCCCCTGTACACAAGGGATCCTCTTGTATTAGCATTTGTAAAACGGCTTGGTACATGAGTTGCTGTGTGGCTGGCAGACCCACTTATAGAACATTCCCTTATGCAGAGAGGAAAAATGTCTTCATCACAACACAATGCCACATTCTAGCCTATTTAATGGGGTTGCGTTGTATGGGAGTGTTGTTTGCTAGCTTCACTGGTTAGATTTGGTAAGATGCAGACAGAGACATCGCCACATAAGGAGAGGGCTGTCCTTTAGCGCTGCCTTAGGCTAATTAAGCTTCAGTTCATGACCTCAGATCACAGCCTTGAGGGATAAAATTACATCTTTCTCACTCTGTAAAAGTCCTCAGAAGAATGCTAGCTTCGTTATTCCCATTGAAACGCAGAGTGTCACACAGTTTAGCCATTACGTGCTTTTACATACTGTATACAGTATATACAGAATATTGAATTTTAGATGAGCATCTCAGCATATATCTAAGTTCAGAGGGCATCTGCCACAGAATCAACAAACAGAACACATACTGTATATCAGAAACAGAAATAACAACAACATCTCAATCATGACCTGAATTTGAGTATGCTGCTACCTAGAATGAAGACATATGGCGTGTGTGTTCAGGAGTAAGGTGAAGGTAAAATTGACCCAGTGGTTGGGGTGAGTCTAAAGCAAAGCAGATTATGAAGAGAAATCAGCCAATCCTCTCAGTTCCTTCCTGATTGTCCTCCTCGTGACAATTGTCTGTCACGCTCATTTAAACACAACGGCACTCTCGTGACCCACTGTAGTAATAGGGGTCTACACAGGAAGTCATACTGTGAACTGTGGGAAAACGTTAGGCCCAGTGCAATTGGACACATGCCAAATAAAACTTGGGACAAACCCTTTTTCAATACCCACACAATTACTCGCTAAAGGATCTCTTATGTCAGAGTTTCTCTTCTCCGCTCCAATGCTCCCCTCATCTAAACATCAATTGTTTTTCATACCTAGTGCTTTCCTTTTCTGTCCCTAAATCTAATTCTTTGTGAGAGCCAGGGCCTGTGGTGGGGGGGAAATGATAAGTAACCAACCACCAGGAAAATAACATACCATAGTTCTGTGCTTCCCCTCCACTTCACCCACCTCAGAGAGACTGCTGCTAAGTTTGGCACAGAATCAGCAAGAATGTCAGATTCTTTCAAAAACTACAATAAAAACACAACTTTTAGATTTTAGATGGTAGACTTTTTTTTGTCTTACCAGCCACCAGCAATATACACATGCAAAAAGAAGGTGAAGAAATTAAAAATATACACAAGGAATTTCCTGCACATTTGGTCAAGACTGCGCTCCTTCAAATCTTGTTCGTTAGCATGTCATTAACAAGGCTGCAATCAGAAATAACTACCAGCATGAATAAAGCCACCAATACCATAATTATATATATATGTATAATATCTATCTATCTATATATATATATATATATATATATATATGGGTGTGTGTGTGTGTGTGTGTGTATGTGTGTGTGTGTGTGTGTGTGTGTGTGTGTGTGTGTGTGTGTGTGTGTGTGTGTTTCTTTACAGCCACACTTACTTTTCCTTAATTGAATACCATAGACAAACACCTACAGTAATATACAGGCTAGATCATTGATTACACTGAAGAATGTCCACCATAATAACAAGACTATCCCCCTCTGCATCAATGCCATCTGCTTCTATGATTTCGAGGAATCAAACAGATCTCCTGTCTCACTGGATGTACTTTGTGAGCTTGCCAGGTGAGAGGAGATGATGTTTCCCAAAGCACACATATTTCTTCATGAGTTTAGGAAATAACCCACAAGGCCAAAGGCATACACAGGACACAAACAACAAATTCTGATCGCCTGAATATGGAATTTGCGCCATGATGCATGAAATGACATTTGGGTATTCAAAGAGAAGACAACCCTTGAAAACACATTTGACTATATTTTCACAGCTATATTTGGAGCACAGAACAAGTTAATGTGATCTATTTTCACAGCATCCCTGTGCAACTGCCAGAGCATTATGTTGTGGCGGTATTGTATCCCTCACAAGGTCCTACAGATAATTGTTAATTAATTTGTTATATTACACAATTAAATAAATATATATGTGGTATGTGGCACTCAAAATCAAATGATGGGTACCTAAACACACTGAATTCAAACTCTGAATTGTAAGTAATTCACAGATTACAGGACTAGAAACACAAACTTCTTACTAATTCAATGCATACGCTCTAGTGACTAGAACTTGAACCACATACTCCAATTCAATAGCACTTTCATGTCAAGAACCTGCACAGAAACCAATACTGTACATGCAAAACACTTCAAACAGCAGAGCTCCAAACCAAGTGTGTCTCTGACACATGTACTTGTACCACAGCACGTGCGAGGAAAGCTGAAACCCAAAGCACCACTCACCGAGATGTCGAAGAGCTCCTCGGTTTCGTCCAGCATGCGGACCCTGACGGTGATGTGCCGGCCCGGGGGCATGACGGGCGGCTTGTGGCCTGGAGCCAGCGTGCTGATGGCCATCGTCTCCGGCGCTCCCAGCCGCTGGCCTGCGGAGACTCGAAGCTCTGGCTCCACCATGGTGTGTCCTCAGTACGTCCTTCAGTCCTGCACACAGAGAGGACCACACACACATCTTACACTCGTCTCCATCTCCATCTCCGGGCTCTCTCCACGGACGCTGTCTAATACGATGACTCAATGAAGACAGTGCCGAGAAGGGAGAGGGCGTTTGGCCAACAACAGTTTTCAGGAATGAAATTATGGAATGCTATCCCTTTTCAAAGAGGCAATGAAAGAAAATGATCAAGACAGTGAAATCAAATGACTAACTGCATATTTAAAGAAAGAGATGGCTCTTTGAAGACATCAACAATGAAGTTCCATTATGAACAGGGAAATAGCTCTCTCTGACTGAGCTTGGTATGACTGCGGGAAAAAATCTATTAGCTCTCTCCGTTGCACAAATGAGCTCAATCTAAAAAGTGGAATTTCAGTACCAGCAAACTACATCACCTTTGTGGCATATTGTAGCCAGAAAATTAGGTATAACACATTACCACAATCAAATCAGCCATTACTGTTTTGGCAAAGAAAGGTAAACGCCTGAAATACCAGAGAAGTGTGAGAACAGAGAACAACACCACAGTAGCCACTCCAACAGCAGTGAATGGGCACACTGCCTTTCAGCAAGTGCTGCAGAGTTCAAACGCACCCAGCTGACAGTGAGGGCTACCACCAGAACCACACTAATGGACTGCAATATGGTCCTTCCACTGATATTTTTTTGAATAGCAGATACATCTGAGAAAAGGCCACATGCTTGAGTTGTTGATCCTGGACTGAAAAACAACAACTAAATCATAGCTGATGGATGTGCTGACGAGCAGCAGGATCAGTGGGGTTGGGCAATCCTTCCCACCCCCAAACTCCATTCCTCCAGGCCTCCCAGAGGGTCTGGAGAGTTCCACTCTGTTTATCACACATTCCATTGGAGTGATGTAACCTGAAGACCTGAATGAACTGGGCCATTTCAATGCGGGGGCAGCATGTTTGGAAATGAGATGTGGAACCTTCACAATTAGCTTGACCAGACCCTAAAGGGTAACAGACAAATACCCAGTGTCTCACAGTTCCATTTGAAATGAAAATGAAATCAGTGCATTTCAGGTGTTTTCTGGAAAAGGTCAACAAAAATGATGTAGTTACATTACCAACAATACTATTAAATTGGTAACTTCATTAAGTGATGTCACTGTGCACAGTTTAATGTTATAGTAATTTGATCTGCACATTACTATAACTACTACTGTATTACTATATCACTACTATATGAGCCTTCAACTCATGAGGCTGAAGGCTGAGAGTTGCAGGTAAAAATAAACTTTAGAACTTCTAAAAATTAGTTTCCTAGAGGGAGAGGGTTTCTACTGTCCCTAGGGTCCATTAAAAAGGGTATGTGCCAAAAGTTTGTTGTGTGCCTCTGGTTAAACGACTGCTCTGTTCTTGGGTCCCCATGGTCTGAGGAGACTCACTAGCAGGTACACACTGTACATCATTACTGTGAATGAATATTCAGCACATCTTAATTAGGCCCCGGGACAACCTGACATTCTAAATAGGACTGCAGTGACTATGGTGGAAGCAGAGTGTTCCTAATCAACTGCAGCTGTCCACAGCAGTCACAGAGGCCGCATACATACACGCATGTACACACACCTTATCTAAGGAGGATATGAATGCCAGGATATTACATGAATGTAATACCACTCTCAAACACAATTTCCTTCATTTTCAACAAGGACTCTACACAATGATCCCCACATTCAAAATAATCTGTGATCAAAGATTAGGCAGATATCAAAGCTTCCTGTATGAAATTGACCCTTGCCTGGCCTCAAGCTCATCTGTCAACAACCCTGCCAAGCCTATCCTCCCATGTGGCCATATGGTGCATGAAAAACATGGGTCTAGTGTCCATTACCTTATACACATGCAACTGCTGAATGCAAATATATCAAAGAAAAGAGGGACTGGAAAGGCAGAGGCAAGCTTCTCTGCCCTGCTCACTATTAACTTTGTCAACAAGAAAGTGGAAGTGGTCTGTTCATTTCACTGTCTTTGAACTTGTTTGCAGTCACATTCCCCATAAGCGTGCAAAAGGGAGTAAATAGACAGGTCCATAAGTTCGGACTGGAACAGGGAGCCCTCTGTTCAAGCAACTGTCTGTTGAATAATTAACAACTTATTGAAGCTGCACAGCTGCATTGTAGGCCTACAACTAGCCTGGTTGAAACTTGGATTACTGGAAATGCCAGATATATCTTATATATATATATATATATATATATATATATATATATATAGGAGAGAGAGAGAGAGAGAGAGAGAGAGAGAGAGATCTTTACATAGGGCACTGATGGCATAATATGAGGGTGTGGTTCTAAAAAGAGTCTAAAAATCTCAAACCAAATCACCAAAGCAATATGCTATCTTCCAGGATGGGTTTTCCAAAGCCATAAGGCAGACTGTCATATTGCACTGTTGCATGCTATATGGCTTGGAGAGGGGGAGGGGAGGTGTTTGACAGGCGAGAGATCGGACGTCACCAAGACACCAACCATCATTCAATAGGATTTACTAACTCCAGCCGGTTCCACACATCTGCAAGCATCCGTCATGTTTGCCATTGCCTCAACGAAATTAAAGCTTAGGAGATAGTATTACAGCTGGACGTAACGCCAACGACCAACTCAATCATTACAAATAAACCAGTCACAAAAGCTTTAACTGAAATGCAAAGGCCATTCAGTGGACTGGTACCTGCCTAGAAACCATGTCCTAAACCTTGTAGGCTATTCAATGTCTTCATATAGGTTAGCGGACTAATCCTTCAAGGTATCATAGACTATGCAACAACATGCACGAAAACATCAGCACAAATGTTATTCTTCATGTGGAAGGCTAAGCAAAAAGCACAATTAGTCTCATTTCAATTTTCCTCCTCGAGAGACTCTTCTCTTCATTTACGTTAGCATCATATGATCTCCCATAAAATGAATGGCAGCGTGCAGCACACGATGCCCGACCGGTTCCCCTGCATCCCTCCAGATGAATGCAGGTCATGTGTGTTTAACTTGCTTTTGCGGTGTTTAAACACATCGCAGATCCTTATGTATGCCCATGTTAGACTATATTATGAGAAGTCCATCATGCATATATTCTTCATAAGGCCTGAACATGCTGTGGTTGCTCATTCAAACTGAGATTGGAAACCTGCATAGAAAAATCACTATTCCCTACCCAACACTGGTTTCACTGTCGATGGTCGCGTAGTGGCATAGGCTAATAAAACGTTATAACAATTAAACCGCTTAAACCAAGACCAACAATGTCACCAATACCCCCAGGTTGTTCTCGGCTTTAAAGCTTATCTCTCTCAGAGACAGAAGTTGTGGCACTACCGTTTTCCATTCAGGAAAAGGGACGACATGTAAAGACTTACCCTGCCTGAAATTCAGCTAGATCCACGCGTAAGTGTTCCAGGGATGAAATAATAAAATACTCAACAGCAAGTTGATCAGCCTTTCCGTCTCGGCCAATTCAGATGCTTCTGGCGGCGGAGAGGACCTTCCTCTTGGTCGCCATGTCGGACGACTGCTTGTGGAAACAGGATTACATTGAAACGAGCGGCAGATCCACACTTAGCTTGTTACTCAAACAATAAAAGGACGCGCAGTGCCTCCAGACATTGTAATTGGCATTGCAACTGCGAGAGGAATCCTCCGCAAGGAAAAATAACTTCTTAGCACCATCTTGCGGTTTTGAGAGGGAGAACTAGCGTTCATGCTCATCTTATCTAAGGAGAGTGACACTCCATCACAGTTGTTCAGTTATAGAGCAAATTAAATTCATAATCAATCAATCAATCAATCAATCAATCAATCAATCAATCAAATCAATCAAGCATATCCATCTTTCTATCTATCCAGTGCTGTAGTGGAGGCTAAACGCAAGTAACCACAGTTTATCCACCTCTGAAATTACAGAAATAGGGTTTACCCACCTGTTATTGAGTTTATCCACCTCTCAAAAGAGTTAAAATCACCACTTACAACTTTTAATTTCCAAAACTCACACTGTTTTATCCACAATCACAATAGGCCTATACACTCATCAACACTAACATTTAATACCTATTGTTATAAACATTGGACAATAATGCCAGCATCATTAAACTGAATGCCTGTGATCACAGAAGTCATAGTTTGCCCACCTCTTATTTTACCACTACACCTGTTTCCAAGGTATGCCATAAATTATTCCAATAATAAAATAAAACATATTTACTTGCTTCCTTTGGAAAATCATCCTGACCATAGCATCTGTGATTAGAGTGCTCTCTAAGGTAAGGAGGTAATTAAGGTAACTTTTATTGGGTAAAATTTTATTTGGTTGCAGGTAAAAAGAGTACACCCATCTGTTTTCTTTGTGTGGTTTAGGACCAGCTTGAGCTTACCCTAGATTGCCCAATACTCAATGACAGAGAAGTAAGCCTAACTGTGAGGGATAAGCATTTAAACCTGAAAACCTGCCCAGAGATACTCAGAGATGGAATCATTTCATTGTAATGTAAGCATCAACAAAAAGAGAGTTTGTTACTCACATAATTAAAACCATTATCTACAGACTACAATACTGAGTCGCCCAACTCCATGTAATTTAGCAAAACATCCTTTAGCTTCTGTTCACAAGTTTCCCCATATGATTAATGATGCTCTCTAATGTCTGCTAAATGGGTTTGACACAATGGTGTCATGGCAATTCCTCAGAACTCAGAGCATCCGGTGCAGTTAAACATGCCTGAAAGGGCAGCAGCCATTGATTGTGTTATAGAGCCCATTTCCCCACTGCCCACCTGGTGCATTCTTCAGCAGCGATATCTCTGCGTGGCTGCAGGCATTAGCAGAGACGGAGGCCTTGATGATGCTCACCCACGCCTTGCCTCCACGCAGCCGAGGCTGAGGCAGGGGAGGCAGATGAAAGGCCCCAGCGATGTCGCGGAGGAGCCAAATTCAGGCTTTACATTCCTTTGCTGTCCACCCACCACCTCACTGACTGGCAGTGAATCCTCATCTGCCTTCTGCACTGTGGAGAGCCCACTGTGTCTCTTGGAAGCAATATACTGTAGAGCTCTACAGCAGCACACTGCAAAGGGCTGTGCTCATGCTTAAGGCAGCCTCAGAAGGAATCATTTCTCTGCAGTTTGCTCAACATGGCTATGGCCTTTTCACTTCAGTTCTCTGTTTTTGGAAACATGGAGTCATTTTTTTGCTTTTAGCCAGAGCTGTCGAAAAGCTGACTTTTGTGAACACTTACAATCAATGACAATTCAAACACTGAATACGGAGGAAGGGTCAAATGTGTACAAATGATACATTTGTGGGGATTCAAGTGTGCTGTAACAAATACATCACTGTTATGTGCCACAATTAAGTTGCTGAATTATGCTAAGTATGCTGAATTCAATAAACTGACATTTATGCTATTTGATTATTTCGGTGGTGGGTCTGATAGCATCAGGATCTAGACCAGCTCCTGAGTGGGTCTGAGTGCATTAGGAGACCAGTTTCTGACACATCATTTGCTTGTGGCATCACTCCTTACTACAGAAGCTCAGTGGGCCTACCAGACTTCACCAAATATATCTCCACACAAAATATGTAGGCATTAGTTGCAAAAGTATTTAACCGTGTAATCTGTCTATAATACCAGTTCTATTACACTTTTGGACAGAACTGCCGTACTGAAAAACAATCATTTGTATTACAAGGAATTACAATGGTCTGGCAACAAATTACAGCCCTAACAGTAGGCTACACCATATCCTATCTGATCTCCTTAACAGTTTCTCACATACAGTAATGTGTATTTTTTTTGTGTGTAGTTGATTCAAGGCCAAAAGGAAAATTGCAGCCTTGAGCATTTTCATAAGAAAGGGCTTACAAGGTAAGCTGTTATTCTCACAACATTAAGCATTTTGACTATCTTCTTCAGAACAGTGACACAGGAACTTCTCATTCTGATGGCATGGGCATGTTGATATTTGCTTTTGAGAAAGAAACATGCTTTTCCAGGTAATCCACTGTATGGCATATTTGCACAAATTGTTTTGAGAAATAAACTCACAGTTGTGCAAACATGAAGTTTGAACACATGAAACATGATGAAGTATCTGAGAAAAATATGTAAATATTGGGCAATCAATTAAATGGCAGGCAAAGTGCAAAGTTCTTGTGACTAGCTATGGTGTTCCATTTTAGAGCACTGAGGTGTATTGCAGTTAAGGTCATGCCCATTGTGTTAAATAAGCACATTGATTTATGTTTTTAAATCATCTTTGGCTCGACTTATAATTTTACACTTTTGCTTGTTCAAATTAGGGCCCATCATCTCAAGAAGTCATAATACGTCATGTCAATATCTCAACAACTAGTATTGGAAGCTATTATTACAGTGAAGCAGTTTAAAAGTTGTCATACAAAATTATGAACTGCGGATTGAAGAGACAGCATGCAGGCATGTTCTTCGAGGATATCTTATTTCAGTGATCTCTCTGAGGAGATAAACTCCTTGTCTTTGGGTGTGTCTATAAAACCATGACCATCTGATTTATTGTTCTGGGTGGCTCATAAATACTCCTTGACAGTGACTCATTGTGATGACAGGGTGTGGGGATCCGTGGGGATATTGAAGAAGATGTAGCGCATAGCGGTACAAAATATGACCGCCGCTCAGTCTGGGGTCGGTGCAGATGTCACAAAACATGTGCCACATAGAAGCCTATACCTCTAGAGCATCTTATGAACACAATATAACTTCAACTTTTCCCATTTATATTCAACTGCTTTCAGCTGCTTTAAGCTTTTTGCAACAAAATATCTAATTTAACCCTATAATGCCTGAGCCAATAAATAATGGTCAGAAAATTCTAATTTTTAAAATCTGGAGTCTTTATTAGGCCCTTAATCAAAATGTAAAAAAAAAAAAAAAATTGATACATTGGGCATTACACACACGTTGGTCAATAACAAGAACTTGGACATCTGTAAGATTTTTGGTCATCCATTACATCCAAATCTTTCTTTCTTCAAACAGCTGCCTTTTTTCATCCATTTCTTTCATTTTGCAATGAGATAACCAGGCAGAAGCATTACTTCTACTAGAACTTTCCTCATCATGCTCTGTATTTGGAGTCCAAATTCTATTTTACACTTCATCATCTGTCTCTACATGGCCCTGTATGTCACTCAAATTGCCATCAAGGAATTTCAGAACATTTTCAGTAGAGAATTTTCTTTTATCCCTCTGTAAATTAGCCATAGCATGGATTTTTAGGAATTTTGAATAAGGATTATGAATTATTTGCTGCAAATATCATATTTTAATCTATGTACATTGTGTAATTGATCCATTAAACACTGTATTGTAGACTATGGAAGACATAATACTCATATAACATCCAAAAAAAAAACATGACCACTGAGAGAAATACCTGCTGTATCAAATTTGATACAGACATTTTCTGCTCGATTTTACACCAAACAACATTTTAAAATTTTAAGTAATTTTAAGTTTTTTGAACAAAGTAATATTTCATTTTAAAATATTGACACATATGTAAAGGTAAATCTCACCATAAAATCATCAAATTACCAATATCCTTGACCTTTGCATAACCATCAGGGTGCTAATGAGATTCCGCCATTTTGAATTGTAACAAACCACTTGTCAGAATTGTTATAATGCAAAAGGTATCCAACAGGGGGCAAAAGACAAGTAACAGATTGTATACAACTGGGTTTTATGCAAAGTTTATATCTCATGGTGATGCAATGGGTCTCAGAAATGCATGTATCAAATATACGCACGGCATTATATTACATTCGGTAACACTTTATTTTAATGTGTCGCTGTTACATTGTACCTACATACAGTAGGTACAGTGGTACAACCTGTGTAACAACATGTACTAGCATGTAAGTAGCATTGTACTTGCATTATGTATTTGTGGGTACCTACATATACTTGTTGTTACATTGTAATACTGAGTGCTTTTTCAAAACTTGAAAGCCAATTTCGCTAATCAGAGGCAAAGGGCTGATCTGAGACCTGCTGGATGGGGTAAACTGGTCATGATAGATTTAATATACAAAACATTCTTAGCTCCAGTCAAGGCCACATTGTCATTAGTGTACATGTAACAGCTGCACTGCTACACCTTTGTTACTTTTTGATACAGTGGAATAAACCTGTCAAGTGTACCAGTTAATTACTTGCACGCACATATGATATGACATATATGTTGTGTCTTTGATGTCTTGGAACATGTCTGCCATTACCCTACGTAGCACATGTACATGTATCAACTGTGTTGGCACACACTTATTACTCTTTGATAGAGTGGCATAAACCCATTAAAATGAAGTGTTGTACATTAAATCTATCTTGACCAGATTTACCCCATCCAGCTGGTCTCAGGTCAGCACTTTGCCTCTGATGAAAGATTTTGCGAAATTGACAAAGTTTTGAAAAAACACTCAGTATTACAATGTAACAACTATATGTAGGTACCCACAAATGCATAAGGCAAGTACAATGCTAGTACATGCTAGTAGATGTTGTTACACAGGTTGTACCACTGTACCTAATTAGGTAGGTAGGCCTACACTGTAACAGCGACACATTTCAGCGACACATTAAAATAAAGTGTTACCGCAGATTCTTTTGATTGAAGATGATTGTGGAGGGCAGTGTAGGATTGCAATTGGTACAGTCTCTTAATTGAAATGTAATATAAGACAAGAACAACAACAGGATGCCTTAAAATGAAAGTTATATATTCTTAATAAATAATACAATGTTAATACAATGTATGTATTTAATTATTTACTAATGCCCCTCCTCTCAAAAAACCCACGCAGGATTTTCACCCTCCCCTCTTCCATCACGCTTCTCTTCTCAGGCGTGTCAGGCGTGCGCCACACAGCAGCCTGTGGTGTGATCTCCTCCTCCTTAGGGGTCAGAGTACTAATGCCCCTCCTCTCAAAAAACCCATGCAGGATTTTCACCCTCCCCTCTTCCATCACACTTCTCTTCTCAGGCGTATCAGGCGTGCGCCACACAGCAGGCTGTGGGGTGGGCTTGGCGACTGTAGGCTGGTAGGCTGGCACAGGTCTCGGTCCATCTCTACCACCATGCAGCAGGAATGAGCTCTTACCATCCCCCCCGTCCAGCTGAGGTGTTCCCTGGTCAATAGATGACTCATTTGGGCCTATGGTTGAGATGAAATGATGATTGCAAAATCTTACAACATTAAAATACAGTTGTCCATTTCAACTCTTAACCATCTGAAAATGTGATACTTACTGCAGTCCTCCTTGCCCAACTCTTGGGCGCCATTTCCATCAACACACAGTGGAGATGGGCTCCTACCTCCCTCCTCTTCCAGCTGGGATGCCCCGGTCAGCAGATAACTCGTTCTGAACTGTTATGTGGGGGCAACTCAAGCTATACCATTTACCATTTTATGACTGTTTTTTTAATTTCATGTTTTCATAATTTCCTCAGTCCTGTTACCACTGTAACAACACTTCCAATTGCAATTCTGCAACAGTTTATACATATCTAAGTAGGCCTAGTATTTTGGTCCCTCGATCTTCTCATTGAGATTATGTCATATTTAGAAATGTTTAGAATGATCTGTATTAGATCATAATTGGCATTAGTAACAGGACTGAGGTAAGGATTTCATGCTAATCTGCTCATTGTTGGCTAACTAACTATTAGCAATAGTAACAGGACTGAGGGGAACAGGACTAAGGATTTCATGCTAATCTGCTCATTGCTAACTAACAGGTCAAGGTTAGAAATGACCATGGCATGTAAGGTTATTACAGCTAGATATTGGTAATATCAGAATTACTAAATAATGGTTTATATGTATACTTTAAATAATGGTAACAGGACTGATGTTGTATGTTGCCCCACTCTACCTCTGCTGATAAAACATGAAAAATGGGACATTTAAGAAGAGAGAAACTTTCCCTTTTTTAAACTGTGGAATCCACTTCCCCTGAAATTATGTCACTTCCTTGAAATTATGTCACTTCTGGTTTGTACTGTTATTTCATGGGGGGGGTTTGGTGATAATAACAGGACTGATATGAAATGAGGGACAATGACTTGACAATGATAAATGACTTATATTTCTAAGAAATTATATATATTTATATCAAAACTATTACTTAACAATGAGATTACATTTGAAACAATATAAAGCTGTGAAAATAGTATCTTTGTGCCCACATCTTATAAATTAGAAGTTATGTTGAAAAATAACAACCATAGCGTGGGACAGGCCAAAATCCTCACCTTTAGCATATAAAATGTGATTTTAATTATTTTAGATAGTAATTTATTGGATTTTACTTGATCTTATATTGATGATGGGATCTGCAGTAACAATAAGAGTTTTTAAATTAGGCTACACATTTATTCATTATTAAAGCAATTTTATATCTGATTTTCTGTTAGGGACGCTAAAAGGCACCAATTTCGCGGAATCATTATTGAATGTGTAAGAAAACAACACATTCTTTCTTAGAGTGTAGGGCAGTCAGAGGGATGGGACTTCAGGTGTGATGAGGGTCAGGCACAAAGATGGCTGATGACTGGTAATGGTTTACCCTTTACCTTACAGGTGAGGTATAGGGGAAAGGGAAGAGAAATAAAGTGGGTTAGTATTACTATAAGTCATGATGGTTGGTATTAATAAGCATATCAATGGTGATATAAATTATTATACTATAGAAGGAAAAGGCAGAGGGGGAGAGGGAAGTAGAGGGAATTGAATGACAGGACAGGGAGAGAAGGGAAGAGTTGAAGGATCTTCAACGTTAAATGAAATCTTCAATGAAATGCTGACATAGCCTTCTACATTTTCACTTCAGCTAACCTCCCTGTCTTAAAGTAAATCAGAGAAGAAGTAATTTGTAGAAGTGTTTGCTAGACTGCTCCAATAGCCAACAATCCCCACTCTACCTTTTGAGAATTGAACTGTTATATGATAGCCTACTTGGGTGATGTAAATTATGAAAATCTCTTTCTTTGGTTGGTCTCGATGCGGCCTTACTTGAGAGTAAAGTTAAACCAACAGTCTTGATTCGGACTCGACATATGCGGACTCGTCCCCCATTGCTACATCTACTAATAAGCAGATCTAATAAGTGCCCTATAGGCCAAGGTGAGAGATTTCAATTTAATTTGGGCCACTCTAGGGAACCAATGGGTTGTAGAGGGGCAGGATGTGCAAAAAGCATTTAAGTGCAAGGGGGGGTAAAAGGGTTGGCCAGTGTGCTGTGTATGTGGGACAGTGTCGTATGATGATACAGTGGTTTAGTGGGCTGTATGTTGTCTGTAAGTAGTGTGGTTTCCTATGATGCAGTGAAGTTAGGTAAAGGTGGGTAGGAGGGCAGTCGTGTGTGGGGGGTGGGGGGAGGGGGGCAGTGTGCTGTGTGTGACATGTTTTTGCGTCGGCCATCAATAATGACGCCCAAGTTACATGCCGATCTAGTTGGGGTCAGCGAAGATGAGTCAAGCTGGATGTTAATCTGCAATAGGCCTACTGACGGCTGAGTAGAGGACTTAGCTACACTCAATGCTCCAGTCACAAACAGAAGAGCAGTTTCAGTATCCACTGATGATACTCCAGAGGTGCTCATAATAAAGCAGAAGAATAAGCTAATGAACTGTCGTCTTCATCATGACACATAATCATAGAGGACAGTCTGGAAGAGTAACACAGACTGAAGGATCAGTTGAAAGGATTCAGATAAACTTTCCCTTAAATCACAATTCATAACATAGATAGATAGATAGATAGATAGATAGATAGATAGATAGATAGATACTTTATTGATCCCCAAGGGGAAATTCAAGGTCCCAGCAGCTTAAGACACCACACACAACATACAGTACAATGTAAACAATGTAAACAGGAAAATTAAAAAGCAAATCAACAATCAACATGACTAAAGGAACATAGGCTACGGTGATGAAATACTGCAGTGAACACAGAGAGTAAAAGATACAAGATGTGAATATGATAAACTACTGATATACTACAGATCTACAGTATGCTGTGTTATGAGGTAGCCATGTTGAATCATTTTAAATGAAGAGACCCTATCATAATATTATGAAAAGATTAATTATCCCAAGGATGAATAGTGGAAGGTTGGAAAAAGAAGGCAACTTATGGTCACTCAGGCATTACGGAGGTAGAATTCTCGAAGGTGAGTGGGATATTGATGAACCGGAAGATGATAAGCCGGTTGAGAAGAGTGACTAAAACAACTGATCGAGAGCAAACTGGCTGAAATAGAATATTATGTGCAACCCACAACGAAATAAGCAACAAATAGGCTGAACAGTTTACATTGCTGGTCACACGCAATGCTGGTTACTCTTCTTTCTCAGTGATGGAATTTCCTGACAGGATTGGCAAATACCGGTCACAGTTTATCCAGGAGAAGAGAAAGAGGCAAAGTCAAATAAACTTAGAGTTGGAGTTTACCTGATAGACAGAAACTACTTCAATCAAGTTCAAAGTGGGACTCAAAACACAACTGGGATTCTAAGGACATCTCCTGAAAAACGCAGACTGTAGAATGCGATGCCAAAGCCTGACACCTCACTCAGGCACACACATCTCACTTCAGACATTAGCCATGAAAAGGGTGGACACAGTAATGAGAACATGAGAGAGAGAGCCATCATGTGAGGGCTTTGAACAGAATTAACAAGACCGAAAAGCAAACTTTGAGAAAAAAAACAAACAAACAAAAAGCTATTAAACATCCAGGATCAAATAGCCACCATCTTTTGATATGTTTTACTTTACTGATTAATCTATATTCATTTTATGGGTAATTATTATTTTGCATAATTGAATAGTTGCTGTGGGCAAGCTAAATTCTTTCAAATTCATGGGTATGGGAGACAAACACCACATGTCATTAAAATGTGAGGAATTGGAGGACAATGCTCAATCTCTCAGTCCCGACAGAGATGAATTACTCAACAGGTCTACCAGGCCCAGGCCCCAGTCACTCCACCCCTGTAATCTGTATTGGACCCCTCTGGTCAAATAACACAGGTTCCGTTATGTGATATGTCTTATGTGATATGGCTACCCTCAGTCATATACCAAGGGTTATGTTATTCATCCCTGATATCTGAATGACCCCCCTCCGTCAAATACCACAGGTTATGCTATGCATGATAATTATGCTTTGTAATTGCCACTGTTTTTTCACAGCAAGAAGTCTTGAATCTGTTGACGGTTACTCACCTGTATATCATATTTGTAAGACTCAATTTGTCCATTTCTTTCCACAACAGGGGAGTTTTTTTATGTGTGTGCCCAGGGGCCCAGTGGCTCATCATCCATCTATGAGTCCAGGGAGGGTGCTATTATCAGCCAAAGATACAGACGCTGTGACAAAATAGAAGGCTGGACACGGTAATGATCAGGTAGAGAGACTGGGAGAAGGGAAGATATATGAACATACCATAAAGAAAGTATACTATATATCTGAGAACATTGGCAACATGTGTGCTATGCAAGTGCAGTATACAGTTCGTATAACTCGTATGCTGATACCAAGACAGTGGTTGGTTTCTTTGAAGATCCCAGTGGGACCTCAGGGGGGATGAGGGAGGAGAAACGTCTGATTTGTTGAACCTGAATAGGAGTGAGTGAGCAGCCCTGAGGCCAGGGAACTATTTGACTCAATGCCCAAATAGAAGCAGATAGCATTCGGTGGTGTTCGTTTTCAAGGCTTTAGTATAAATCATAGATTTCTCAACCACTGGCAGTTCTTAATACACGGCTGTCTTAGCTGGATATTCTCCATTTCTGTGATACTCTATGGGCATATGTTATAGTGAACGATTTCTTCCAGAGTGTAAAAGAGACTTGATGCAGATGGCATTGACATCATGAAAATAAGTGAACTTTAACAATTCATCAATACCAAATTTTGGTGCATAATCTTTTTTCATCCAAAAAAATAAACCCTTCCAAGAGACCTAATTTATTCATGTGGACACTCCAGCGTAAACATTGGGATATAGATGTGCTGCCATGTGAAGAAGGATAAATAAGCGGTTGCCAAGGACACTGATTTCTTAACTGGGTGCCAGCTGTCCTTACCTGACCAGGGAAGCAATCATTCTTTTGCAGCATTCCGTCTGTGAAATGTCTGTAGCCTGTGAGGCTTGAGGCCATAATGACAGAGGCAGTCAGAGCCTAGTGGAGCGGTACACACACACACACACACACACACACAGTGCGGCGCGGTGCTGGGGAGGCTGTTGCTGCTGTGCGTCGCTGCGGACCTACAGGATGCTGCATTGTTTGTTCAGGTGTCACAGAGAGGGAACGCAGCATGACAATGAAGCGAAGACCAAACAGGATATCAGCCACTGCAGGGGCCTCCGTGGTCAAAACAGCCCGATTTTTTATCCCAAGAGCGTATTTATTTGTTTGCCCATGCTTTCTGACAGAGGTAAACAAGCTTTGTGTTGTATAATATAATGCCTAGTGCGACAAATTGCAGTGACATGAACAGTGAACCCTTTTCACCCAGAGACACTTTTCCAGTGGATATGCTGGTAGAGATGTAGCCATGGTAAAAAAAACTCCTGCAGTGCTGCAAAAGAATGCGGTAATTATACAACCAGAAACACATTGAATACCTGTTATATAACGGCCTTATTCTGACAGGACTGAAAGGGGAGAACATATTCATTTTGAAAAGAAATGAATCACCTACAGTATACAAACCTACAAATAGGATTCCATTAGCTTTTATTCAGATCAGTGTGTATCAGAGTTCAGTTTTTATGCTGATACATTTTTCAGTGTCTTAGCACTTCCAGGGATCCTTCCTAACCAAGATATTCTTGGAATGCAGGAGTAGAAGAGTGCATGCACGCAGGAGTGCGCACACAGACACAGACACAGACACAGACACAGACACAGACACAGACACAGACACAGACACAGACACACACACACACACAGACACACACACACAGACACACACACACACACACACACACACACACACACACACACACACACACACACACACACACACACACACACACACACACACACACACACACACACACACACACACACACATAGCTGATCAAACTGGGAGAAGAAGTTTGAAGAGGGTGTCCCTCCTCCTGCCGAGTCTCCTGAGCCCCAGTCAGGGAGCAGCAGGGGTGCTGCCTAGCAATGCAGGCCCCATTAAGGAGCCCCAGACACAGCACAGATGCAATAAAGAGTGTGCTATCAGACAGAGATACAATACACATCACATGCATCTTCACTCAATAGCTTACAGCCACATTGTAAAATAGATTATTAAAAAAATAAAATAAAAAAGAAGACAAGACTATTCACAGTCCCGAGGACTTGGGCCACTGATGATTCATGCTTCTGTAATGCCAGTGACCATCTAGGTTCACTTGGTGACTAAGGCAAGCACTTCAGAACTTCGAAAAACAATTCTTATGTGTTCTGTTTTCTCTCAACTTATGGCAAAATGAGCAGACCTCAAATATGCTAAAATAAATAGCAGACACTAGGAACCTACCCGCTGTTGGTCTGTGTTGTGCTCCAGTGCAGTGCTCTAATGACCACTTCCATTTTGCACCAGCAGAGGGCGCTGTCACAGTCCACACACATACACTCTTGGACATCTTGTCATTAGGAGGCCTTTGCATCTGCACTCTGCAGGTGAGATTTCAGGGAGAGGATTAGGACACGTTCCCCAGTGAAGGACACTCCTTGAGAAAGGCACATAGAGGAGTGTCCAAAGGACAAAAGGAGGATTGTGCATGCGGTTTACATACACATGCCTGAACTAAGACAGAGAACACGGCTGATCATAAGATGACTAACCACCACTGAAAGCTCCTAATGGAGCTAGGAATCTACCACAGAGTTATGGTGACGCACACACACACACACACACACACACACACACACACACACACACACCGTGTGAATCCTCTACCCAGTTCTACTCTTGCTCCGTGGTGGCATTTTTTACCATAGCAGAGCTCTTAATCCACAGATGAAAAATGCATAAGCACAAGATGGAACGCGTCCATGATGCTTGTATTTATCCCCCCCCACCACTAACCGCACAAACACACACAAACACACACAAACACACACACAAAAACACACACACACACACACACACACACACACACACACACACACACACACACACACACACACACACACACACACACACACACACACACACACACACACACACACACACACACACACACACACACACACACACACACACACACACACACACACACACACACACACACACACACACACACACACACACACACAGAGAAAAGCGCAGACTGGCCCTGTCCATTCCTACAGCTGCAAATTAGACTGTGAAATTGACAACTCATGTGTTGCCATCTGGTTGCCATGACACCTAGTCATTAGTGCTTCATGAGCGTCCTGCACAGGCGTGTGTTCATGTGGCTTGTGCCCCTTCCACACTGTCTCCCATCAGAGTGGCGCAAGTGAGTGATGGCGTGTGCTCTGGCTCAAGGTTAGCTCTACCTGGACATGAAGAGAGAATGCGTCCAGCACGTGGACATGGTGCAGTCAGGGACACTGTGTGTGTGTGTGTGTGTGTGTGTGTGTGTGAGAAAGAGACGGTTGCTTCACACTGTTTTTGTTCAAGGAACAGCCAGCCTTCGCACCACAGACTTTGGACACATGGGCTTTCCACAGCTGCTGTTTTTATGGGATCTCATTACCCAATTAATCTAACCTTTACAGTCAACTGTTACAATTCATCTGCGTGCGCACGCGTGTGTGTGCGAGTGAGTGTGTGTGAGTCAGTCCTCGGGAACAGCTGCCTCATTCCAGCGCTGGGAGTGGAGGGCTGCTCTCGGAAGGCAGTGGGAGAGAGGGAGGTGTCCCGCATCACATCTGGAGAGACAAATAAACTCTGGGATCACAGAGAGCTAATCCAGACCATCCTCTGTAAACTCTCCACCTCCCACTTTTTCAACCCCGCCACCCATACACACACACAGACACAGACACGCAGCCATACACACAGCGATACAGCCACACACACATACACACACACACGTACACACAGGCTTTGTGGCGGTCCAAGGCAACCACATTCCTTCCTTGCATTGTGATAATATTTTTAGAGGAGAGGAGCAGAGCGGAGCGGCCTCTCTCCCAGGCTGTGTGAGCGCTTCCCTCAGTGACAGTGGAGAGAGGACGAGAGGACGAGAGGACGAGGGGATCGCGTGACTGGCTCTTCCCTCATTAACGGCTCCTCCTCGCCTGGGCATTTAGCGCTCCCGCAATGGCCTTCTCAGGTGGAACAAACACGCCACTGTGTGTCACAACCTGCAGCCTTTTGTTCTGGGCGCTCAGGTACACCGTGAGTCAGCTCATCACTAATACATGAGGCCTACATTTCAGAGCTCCAGTGATTTAGGTGGGTGGGTGAGTGGGTGGAGAGGCAGGCAGGCAGGCAAGTGTTTGGGGCAGGGAGGGCCACTGCCTTTCTGGGGCACTTTGAAGAAGCCCTGGTGTCCCAGAGCTTTGAAAACCTCCTAGTTACGCAATGCATTCTTTGACAGTCCACCCTCACTAGCCTCTCAGTGTGTGCTGTGCTGTGCTGTGCTGCGCTGCGCTGTGTGGAGAGGGAGCCTCTCAGTGTGTGCTGTGCTGTGCTGTGCTGCGCTGCGCTGTGTGGAGAGGGAGCCTCTCAGCCGGTAATGACGGCAGCAGGCGCAGACAGAGTGGGGACAGCGGCAGGCCTGGTCCACGCCCGCAGGACGGCCATCTCACAGGGTGGGCCGTGACCGGTGACAGCTGCCTCTGTCTGGGAGACGCCGGGACACTTCACGGGTGACATCTCCGGGCCTATTAACAACTTCTCCTCCTCAGGGGTCCGAGGAGGTTCCTGCTTGCTCTCTTTTTTCCTCCTAGTGTGAATGGGGACAATCTGTGAATTAAACACGGAGGCGAGAGCTACTGTCGGCCTGCGAGGGGGCTGATCCGCCAGGGATCAAAAACTTTTATCATTCCTTTCAAGTGTCTCATTGTTCCGTCCGACAGTCAGCTCCCAACCCTCTCTGAAGAGGGATTGGTCTTAAATTAGCGTGGCCCAGATATAGGCCGACTATAAAAACATGAGTCATTTTCAGCTTCGATTCAGATCAGCAAATAGCCCTCATCCTCCTGCCCTTCAGCTACAGTACGTCCCCTCCGAGAGCCCCGTCTCCGTCCCGACGCCCCTCACCTGCTGCTCCACGTGGAGCCGCTGAGAGGGCCGATGCTGCGGCACTGTCCTCTCCTGAGCGCCGCTCAAAAAAGCAGCTGAGACAGTCGATCAGTGAAAGTGCTGGCCATCTCGATTGTATTTAGCTAATTGTCTAATTCCATTATCTTCAGAGGGGCCGTCCCTGCTGGATGGGGTGTGCTGAGCGGGGCCTAATCCTGGCCTGCTGGCGCCCGGCCCTGTGTGGGCATAAGGCTCTGGAGCTCCTCCAGCGGGCCCCCTGTGGCTGGCACAGAGCTGGGCCTGCCAGTGGAGAGAGGGGGGGGGGGGGGCTGGTGGTGGCAGAAGATGAGCTGAGCCCATCATCATTGTGGGCTGGGATCAGGCGTGGGGGAGTGGAACTGGGACGCGGGCCATACATTATATGGATGATGGGTGCGGATGTACATGATGCCGCATGGCAGTGAACCGATATGAACTGCAACAGGATGTCCATATATAGACCAGAGTGAGCAGGGTTATTAAAAAAAAAAGTACACGGCTCAAATTGCAGGACTGATAAAACACACATTCACACACACACTAACACACATACACAGATGTAGGGCTACACTCCACGTTGCACAAATGGTTATTAACAGCACCCCAGTGTGAGGTTAGTGTTTTCTGTTTGCCCAGCTGTCTTCCTCTGACAGCGTTATGAGTCTCTCTCTGCACCTTTCCCCAGGCTGTGAGGGGCTGGGATACTAATTGGCAATATCAGTATCCATGACTGCAGTCAAGTAAAGCTCCACTGGTGCCATTACTTGAGCTGCACAAGCACCCACACAAACACACACACACACACACACACACACACACACACACACACACACACACACAGACAGACACACAGGCCTATATGTAACCGCCTACCCCTGCAGGAGAGATCCAATACTTTTGATCATATGGGCAGGGAAGAGCTAATCACCCGCTTTTGGTTTCTGATGCAAAATTAAACAAGCTGCTCAGAAATTCACGGGGCAAAATCATCCGGAGAAAAGCAAAACTGTTCTGCCTGCACTAAAATAGGTCAAAGTCTCTCCTCTTTCGAGCAACAACGTGGGAGAAAATGCAACAGAAACCTGCAGAGTCGTGTTGAACACACTTTATTGTTCAGATGCCAAAATGAAACCGTGTCACCATTCATTTAGGAAGGGAGAGAAAGAGTAAATACTCACATAAAAAAATAGAAAAGAAATCAACAATGAGAATGGACCAAGGGAGCACTGTCCTCCCTCTGGTTATCACAGACGTACATTGCAGACCAGTGTCCTGGTTCTAGACGTGAGCGTGTTTGGCTGGCGGATTTCGACCTCCTGAAAAAATAAATCTAAAAAAAAATGATCAAGTCCTTTTTTTTTGTTTGTTTGTTTTACTAGCCATGCATACAGTTGACAATTCCACATGAGTGTTAACGTCTGTGTCTCAAGAGGAGCTGGCACCTTCCATACAAAATTATTTACACTACAGTTAATTACCGTTTGTTATTAGCATCGTCAATATTATTACACTATTATTACTATCATTTGTTATGAATACTCTGAATACATAAAGATGAGTGAGAAGCTAGCAAGCTCTCAGCACCTCAAAGTATCTTGATACCCAATCAGAGGACATGACAGAAGTGGCTAGTAGAATGATTGATGGCACCTTAAGAGAAAATGTCCTCCATTCCTGAAAACACAGTTTCCTCACTCCAAACGGAGCCCAGTTCCGAGGACTCCCTGGGAAACGAAAGTTCTTATTCCACTGTGCGAAGCCATCCTCAGTGGAAGCTGACAGCTTGAGGGAGAGACACCTGTGCACTTTCTTAAAAGATCTCCAAAAAACAGAGAACTAACAGCGAAGACGTCATGGTATTGATGTCTTCAAGGACAAGAAAGAGATGGGCTTCCACCTTGTTCAATCCCTTTTCTCAAAACCAAAACAAAAAAGAAAAAAGATGAAAAGATAAAGAAACAAACGACAAGAAAGAAGTGAGGCGCTTTCAAGTCGCCTCTTTGGTTGTGACAGTGATGAGTACAAAACATCCTCTCTGCTGGAGGTATGGGTTCTGTAGCTCTGCGGAGAGAAACATGGTACACAAATCAATTACCCATCAATGTTTCAAACAAGTGGATCAGGGGGATAATCTCTCCTCTTGGGGGGCTGTGCAGAAGATGTCTGCCTCTGTGCCTTGGTGACTTAAAGTGAGGAAGGCTCAAGCAAGAAAGAAAAAAAAAGTGCCCAAAAAACTGGGTCATGTCAACAAAATGCACACACGCTCTCACACACTCACACACTCACACACGCGCACACACACACAAACACAAAATGAAACCAGTTTCAATGAAATATTACCAAATCATACCACAGCGAAACATAAAAAAGCTTCTTTAAAAACCAGTTTGAAAATCCTGCACTGAAATCTCAATTTCCTTAACCATAGAAAACAGAATGACATAAGGCGAGTGCTCTTTTTTTTTGTCCAGTTTCTCAGGTCGTATGGCTAACAAAGATGCCTCTTCTCTTTTTCCACTGAATTATAAACATAATCACTTTTTAATTACTTTATGAGGGATTTGTATGCACCAAAAACGAGAGTATCCTTTGCCGTTCATGACTCGAGTGTGTGAGTTTGCTTTCCTTCACGCTCCTGTCAGGAGACTTCAGCGAAGCCCGTGTGGCCTCAGTGGCTATTGTATATTGCAAGAGGAGCAGCAAGGGTCATCCTTGTCCGGCTGGGCCGCGTAGTCCATCTGCCGCACGATCTCGGCGAACAGTTCATCTACCATGGTTTTGCTTTTGGCTGAGGTCTCCATGAAGGGGCACCCCCACTCCTCGGCCAGGGCCTGTCCCTCGCTGGACGACACCTCCCGCTCGCTTTCCAGGTCCACCTTATTCCCCACCAGGATCACCGGAACCTTCTCATACCTGCCAAGAAGAACAACAACAGCTTTAGATTTGATCAGTTTTATTTGTAAAATATACATCTGTCAGGAATCAGCTGATCATTCACTGTGTACGGTCCCCGTCTTCTCCACATACTTCTAAAAGCACCAACCAAGAGCTGTGGCATTAACAGATCCACACATCACAGACACACTTGTTAGAACACACAGCACTTTTACACCAGCTACAATGAAATCACAGGAGACCTTCAACTGCTCTTTCCTCATCATGATAAAAGACATCATGGTGGCTTCAGCCTACAGCTTCCACTGAGGGAATACTGTTCGATAGGGCCCACAAGCAGGAAGTGGGCATTATGGCACAGTATTCCCCGAGGACAGGAGAGGAGGAGAGGAGAGGAGAGGAGAGAGCCTTAATCCACTGCGCTGCTTTGAACTCCAAGCCTTGCTGAGAGGGATAGCATCACTTGTGAGAATGCCACAAACCGCTTGTTACATCAGGCGTCCTTATTCTCTGAGTCATGTTATGTAATGTGGAACCTGTCTACAAACCCAGAAGACTTGAAACAAGATGTGTAGGATGTGAGAGCACCAGTTTATAACAGACCATGTTCCAGATCAGCCCACATCTCCCTCAGGTTACAGGAGAACTATTCCTGTACATTCAGAGGAGAACTTCGTTTTTGCACTAGTATGATTTTGTCTACCACACCGAACATCTTTGGATTTGAAGTGCAACACAATACAAAGGCAGATGCTGTTGGAAACACTGTGCGGTTATACAACATATCAATACCAGTTGTTCCCGAGCCGCATCCCAATCAACATTTAAAATGGCACTGTCTGGCTTTATCTTTCCCCCATATCCAGTGCCACAGTAACAAATCCATGAATAGCATCGGTCTCCATCAAAATGCACATTTTCAGTTAGAAAATCTACAACAAAACATGATTAGTGTGTACCTTTAAGATGAATGTACTTTCATGAGGCATTTGTGAGCGGGTTCCTGTGCCAACACAATCCCTCTTCAGACAGGACGCGTTAATGACAGCACAGACAATATTAGAGCACCGGAGCAGTACAGTAAGTGTCCAAACAGAGCAAAACAATGGTCTGGAGCGGCGCATTAAAAATAGCTTCTGCCTGCATGTTATTGACAGCATAACAAGAGAATTATCCTCTCAAGCACCTCTGGCCATCAACCATCATTATCACTTTCAGAGGTTAGCCTTTTAAGCATGAAATATTCATGGCATTAAATTATTAACTGTTTTCCAAAATGGAAAAAAAAAAAAAAAAACAGAATAGCAGAAACAGTCAACTGAGGAGCCTAACAAAGAGAGGATGAGATGAGAATGAAGAGCAGTAGGGGGCAGAGAGAGGAAGAGAGAGATAAAGAGAGGGGGTGGGGGTAAAAAGTGGAAAAACAGATCAGAGTAACTTGTGTGAGGGAAGCAAGTGATCACTGCTAGCACCTGACACCTGAGGCCGTACAGTAGCCGCAGACAGACAAGAGGAACTGAACATGGTCTCTCCACTCAAAGAATAAGGCCTTCACTCGCTTTGGAAACTCCATCAAGGATTGTAATCGCTGCCTTGCTGCTGTAGGCATCGGCTAAGAATAACCACTTGGAAATATTGACCGTCTGCAGCAGAAGGGCTTTGACAGGTGTGTTCAAAGTATGAAAATTGCTCTGGTGTTCTCTGAACATAAGGAACAGCTAGAAATCAATCAATAACACGAGTGATTCAATAAATCCTAATGACTAAAGGGGCAAACTGCGCATTGGATTTGGTTTCTAATTCGGAAATGATTTGATGCTTTGTGATATCCATCTTTGAGTCAGACGTGATCTCACCGCATAGTAAAGCATGTTAATGCAGCTGATCAAGCATGCCTACATGAGACAGAGAACAAGAACGTCAGGCATCAGCAGTGTGTTTCCATTCAGACCCTTTCTGTAGTGCAATTTCACTGTGGGTGTGCAAGGCTGCAGTCACCATCGTCATCCGCTGTCTTTTTCTGTTTTTAAGGAAACCCTAATTACACAGCGGTGGCTTGAAGGCCGGGGGGTGGTGGTGGTGGTGGTGGTGGTGAGTGGCTTGGTTGGGTGGGAGGGTGCAGACGGCACTCTGGCGACACCCCATTAAGACCCACGCTGGGAAACGCCTTGTATTTGGGGTTAGGAGACCAGCACGCTCCCCCCACCACAGACTGATCTGGCCTATTCCAAACAGAATGGGGGAATAGATGTGATGAACCCTTCTGAGAACCCCCCATACACACACACGCGCGCATACACACCCAAATGCCCATCTCTGGGTGGGCTGAGACCATCACATGAGACAGCATGCAGCCACATGACTGCAGATTACAGGCTGCCCTCATTTCGTTCATGGGCCCAACCATCAGTTCAGCCTGAGGGCCAGCTAGCATACGTGTGCAGGGCTACGTGTGCATCTATGGCTGTGTGAGCGCAAGGATGAGCGTAGGCTATGCGTGTTTGTATTGTATGAGTATTTATGGTGGTGTTTGAAGGTATGTGTGTACTGTACCTGTGTGTGTCTGTGACTGAACGTGTCTGTGTAGAGGAGATAATGTGATGCTAGGGCTGTGTCCCTCGCCAGGCTCTTTAGCGAATGAGATATCAGCTCGTGACCCAGCTCCTCTCCCTGGTGCCACGGACACGGACGTCCCCCCCAATCCCCCCCCCCCCCCCCCCACAGAGAAAGCAGTCACTTTTTTTTACTTTTAAGATAAAAACGTAAGCGCCTGCTTTCTGTGACAGTGATGGATGGAGGTCTGAAGCGTGGATAGCTGGAAGACAGCTAACATTGTTTTACCGGCAGGAACTGGGAAAATCTCTGCGTCTCCTCTCCTCTCCTCTCCTCTCCTCCCAGCGGTCCACCACACACGCAGACAATAATAGCCGAGTGGTGGGAGATGCCAGGTGGCTGGAACTTCCTCCCTCTGGAGTGGAGCGGGACGCTGTGGGGCCCGGGAACATGGACACGCCGCCGAGCGCTGCAATCTGGCGCCATTGGAGGAGGGACTCCAAAAATAGCCGTAATAACAGAGGAGGGAAACCTGCAATCTGGGAGAGGTGTGCGAGGACGGCTGCCACGGATAGCAGCCCGCACTGGGAGGGTTTTCGCACGGAAGGTGTTGTTCAGCTCGACGGGAGCAGGCTGCATCTGAAGCCAGCTTTACTGCAGCCCACCTCCACCAACTCCACCCCCCACCACCCCCCACCACCACCACCACCACCCACCTCAGCGCCCACTGAAGAGCTTTCAACTCCACAGTTTTACACTTGACACTCTCTCTCCTCCTCTCCTCTTCTCTGTTCTCCCCATCCCTCCCCACTCTACTCGCTCTGCAGAAACAGCCACTGACACCCCACCTCTAACTATTCGCCCACACATAAATTGGCAAAGAAAAACACACTTACACACAAACTGTCCCACACACACACACACACACACACACACACACACAATGAGACATATATACGCACACACAAACACACACACACAAACCGCACTAAGACAGCCCGCCTACATCGGAGCACTCTCCCTGCAAATACCCACAGCACCTCTCCCAGACACACCTTATATATAATGTATGACGCATCAAGTGATCTAGCGGAGGGGAGGTGGGAGCTGTGGGGCCTGGTGCTAGCGCTAGCTCCAGCCACAGACAGTGGGAGTGAGCAGAGCAGAGCTGCACACTCGACCTGCTCGGCCAGACAGCAGGATTTAGAGCACTGCAGCCCAGTCCAGGCCCACAGCTGCACTACAAGTCTTGGGGCTTGTGCTGCCTGGATCTTGAGCTGCATTGTTCCTAAACTGATGTGGATTGGTTTGCAGACACATTTACGAATATGGCAAAATGAGATATACAAAATGTTAGATAGACCCTTTGAATGACCCTTTAGCCGAAATGAGCATCACTGCACATTATTCTGGAGCTGTTCTCTTATGTTGCATAGTGAACATTAAAGCCAAACCAGGTGTTATTTTACCTTAAAATAACAGCTTCAAATTGATTTTGATCTCACATCGACGTACAATAAAGAGAATGGAGTGTGTAATATTGGCGATGCACACCTGGGAAACCTGGTAATCTAATGTTGTTGTGGGTAGAAGTACGACCCTTTAGTACTAGATGGGTTCCCTGCATGCTGAAAGTTAACAAAAGGGGGAATTCATGCGTTGTGTTACTTTAAACCAAAGATGCTGATAACATTGTTGCTCTGAAGCACCCAGAAGTAAAGCCTGTAAACATGTCATGGTAAGCGTGGCTATGCAGGTATTAGGCAAGCAATGGAGACCAAGTGGACAGGGCTGAGGGGCTCTTTCTCAAGTGTCAGGCTAGCACAAGCCCAATTACAGCGCAGTCATTACACACAGTAATGCTTCACACTAGCTTTGTAGAGTGGTGTGATATATGGTTATGGTGTTTCAGGTGATTAAGAATTGACTATCGGAGGCTACATCAAATACTTCCTCTGCTTAGCCGGTGCCAGGGTGCATCTACAGCACTTTGGAAACGGTCTGAGGATATGACTATGTCACACGAGACATAAATCTGCCCCAACCTCTGCAAAAATCAAACCCTGCATGGCTTTATCTGCTACAGTAATCACTGCAATTTGCCAGGATAGGAAATCCGGCCCAGTGCTCTGGAGCCGTGCAGCAAGAGCTTTAGCAGGTTGCTTGAGTCGGGGGCCCTAACTAGCTCAGCAAAGAGGCTTAGAGCGCGAGGGCTGCGGCGTCATCGCGTGATGGAGCACGCCAGCAGCGGCCTACTGGGTGATGCTGCTGGAGCGGGCAAATGATAAAAACAGACAACAGCTGACACATAACCTAATTCTTCTCCCCAGTCTCTCTCAACAATGTCCCTCCATTCTCTATCTGCCGTCTCGGGGCGGCTGGAGGAAACCACTTCCGTCACTGCCTGTTTCCTGTGAAACCTCAGATACTATTCTCAGACTGGAGAGAGAGAGACGAGAGAGACGAGGGGAGTTGGCGGAGTCTCTTTGGATCAGAGATGCGTCACACATCTGGTGCTATTCAATCAGTGTCGTCTTTGCAAACCAATAGAGCTTCAAGAGCAATACGGACACTTCAAAGAGAGGCAGAAGAATAGGAGGATTCAAACACAGTTTAAAACAAGAAAGTACGCAAATTACACCTTATGGCTTCCTTGGGGGGGGATGTTCGTGACAATTTGGAAGACAGAGGTGGAGTGAGCCCTCTGCTTTTCATATAATTATGTGCCTCTGTGGAACTGCCATTTTGAACGCAGAAAGAATTTTATGAATTCTGTTCAGATATTCAATAGGTTCCATGCAATCATTCCAATTACCACTGTCTGAGCAGCACTAGAGCCGTCTCACATCCTGAAGTTCTGCCACTGTAATCATTTGTCATTGCATTCCTGGCTCTGCTCACAAACGACAAAAGCAGTGCTCTGCACTTTTGAATGGCAAAGCTAAAGTTAAAATGTGAAAATCGTGTACCCTTCTCAACTCCCAGGACAATTGTTTGCAGAGGTCCTTGTGAATAAAATGCTAATTTGGCTGTGTCCAGAACCAGGCAAAATCTGGCTCTGTTAAAACTACTGCAAGAACCCTGGACCACCATAATAGTGATGCATGTGTGTGAAATGATATGGGACAGGAAATCTGGATAAGGAACTGTGATGTGTTAGCAAAAATATTTAAGTGCATTATGTGCTCAATGGCTATAATAAGTGAGAATGTGAAATCCAGTGATGTATTTTTCATTAGGACCAAAGGCACTTCTCTAATCCATTCTGTCTATTGAGGAGAAGTACAGTGTGGTGGTGACACATATGGAGCTTGCACTTGAGGGATTAAATAAGCAGCGCTGAGAATCACACATCCATTCTCCATCGCTGAGAACCATCGCGGCAAGCAGCTCTAATATCCCCAATGGGATTACACGCAGAAAGTAATAAGGCGCCTTTCTCCTGCGTTTCATCAGTCATGGCTCTCCCTCTCTCTCCTTCTCCTCGGCTCAGTCGCTCCGCAGTCGCTGCGTCCACGGTGGGCTGTCGCCGGCCATCACCTGGGCCGCGCTAACCGAGCCGGAGACTGCGGGGCTGATGAGTCCCGTGGCGGGCGCCGTTGGCAGCGCCAGTTCATCATCTGCGCCCATCACCTCCGCTAATAACGAGGCGTGACGCCGCGCCGCCCGGACACTGATGCGGCGTGACAGGGGGCGACAGGACGCGCGCCACACAGGCCGGTGCCGCTGACCCGCCGGACGGCCTCTCTGGCGGCGGACGGCCAGGGCTGCCAGTAGTTGTGACAGCTGCAGAAGCCACAGGCTGTCACCACAGGGAAAGTTCATCAATAAGGTGTGCGAGTGTGTGTTTGTGTGAACGTGTGTGTCTGGCAGGGCTGGTGTGTGCGCAGATGTGGTGTTTGGCACGAAACTTAAGTCTCGCTGCTGATGAGGTCTGGAGAGCCTGGGAATTAGAAACATAAAGACTAAATCTGGGTCAGATTTTAAAAGGTTAGCCTAGATTCGTCAGGAAGAGCTGAACCCACACCTGTCTGACCTTATTAGGCAGTGTGTTTTGCCTTTACTGTGTTATAGATCTTCATTAATCAATGCTCTCATCATGCTTCATCTACCTCCATCCTAGAGAGACACATCTACAGTAGAGGAGTGTGTTGCCTGGCCCTGCTCTTCAAAGGTCGACAGAAGCAGTATAGATTTAAGACAGATGTAGCAGTACTCTAATGAGCACTGCCCTAGGAAAGAACACAGCTAAACTCTAAATGTCATCCCTAAACACTTCAGTTGGAAACAACCGCCAATTTCAGATGTTTGCAAAATACTTGAAGGCTACGGGGGTGAGTGAATGGATGTACTATGAACCCAACATCCTGCAACCCCCAAACTTAACATTTACTGAGTAAACACAACATCCTGTTCACATTGCATGCTCCCAGCTAACAAACAAACAAACAAACAAACAAACAGGCCCCTATGATGACTTCTTCCTTCACTGCACTGGGCCTCACTCACAAACCTTTCTTAGGAAGAAATGTCTTTTCTAACCGATTTTTGACATTCACCAGGATCACCTTGTTGGGCATTTGTTCTTATGTAAGAACTTTCCTTTCATCTCTCAACTTGTCTTTTCGATTTCTGTCTGATTTATAATGCGTGTACATAGCCCTCTTCTCGTGTCCTTTTATGGGAATGATGGCTGGCTTTCAATTAAAAAAACCCCAACAACAATGGAAATCAACAACAGTCAGTGTACTGTAGACTTCTCTCAACTCTCAATTTTGGTGAATGAGGCCCACTGATTTGTTTCCATTTGTACCTTCTATGAAATGCAGCTGTGATTTATTTATCAGCAGAAGATTTATCATGAGAAGGTTTATTATTATGCTTCTCGGGTAAAGATATGCAGTCAATGTCTATTCTGGTTTCTGAAATAATTCTTTGCAGCGTTATAATGATAATTTGTGTAACTGCAACAGCCATATCCTGAAGATTCATTGTTACGGTAGTGGAGATATTCCATGGCAGACAAGGATAATTACCCAAAGAAATGTGTGGGCATGGATACTTGTCAATACTAAAGCGATGTGATTGATTATCTCTCACCACTCTTATCTGATGTGTACACAGTGGCTTGGTGATTCAATAACCTACTGCTACTACTACACAAGATGTCCAAGTCGCAAATGAACGTTATCTGTCTGAACCATTCAATATAGATGTGTAGCATCTTTTGTGCCAAGGCTTGCTAATGGACTCTGCAGAGGGCCAGATCCTTCATGCAGGCCTACTTGTGGAGACCACCTCAAAGCTGACAGGCTTAAGCCTGTTGGTGCATGCCAAACAAATTACCAAGCCAATTACCCAATCCACAGATACTGTAGGCTAATCTTTCAGCCTGTCTGGGAGACAGTTTAAATAAGCTTTTTTTCAGATGGTTTATTCGTCAGTGATGTAAGTCTGCCCTGAAGTTTGAACCTCAGTTGAGTTTTCTTTCACCTTCTCAGCGCAATACTGTGGTAAGCTTAAATCAATTTTGATTCGTCCCCGAGAGCCCACTCCTCTCCACCAAAATAATTCTTCCATGAGGGTTAAACTGAGAGGGAAAACACCAGAGGTGGTGCAATAAGGGGCATCTCAACTGAGAAATGACAAGAAAATAGACCTATGGCTCTCACTGAAACAGAGATGTGATGAGACCCATGGGTGAAACTACAGATAGGGCCTATGCTACGCGAGTCTGGTTGTGAGTTAGTCTCAGCATTCACTCAGCCTTTAGAGCTTGTACCTGGTGGGGGGCCCCGTCTCTGTATCTGAGCTGAGCCATCACGCAGACTACCACTCCCCCTAGTTCTACATAATCGTTGGGGAGAAAGGTTTCTGCACATGATGATGTAATTACTTGTAAAAATAGCCTTGCAATAGCATCATACTGTTGTATTGACCACCATCAGTTCCCTTGAATTCCAACTGTGTCAATTAGCCCTCGTTCACATAATCAGGAAAGTGTGACTAACAGTAAATCATATTCACTGTATTTAAATGGGCAATAAGGCAGAACATCCTTTTGCCATGGAAAATACTTTCACCATTCACCAGCATAACTAGGCCTTTGGGTAAAACAGATCTTGACAGCTAGTTGTCATTGTCAGATTTCAAACAGAATCACTCAATATGCCATAACATCTCCCCATGGTTCAGTGATGATGAAACTGAGTCCAGAAATACCTTTGTCATTGGGGAGTGTGCTCTAAGGCAAGTTATAGGACTACAGTATTTTAGCGACTTTGCTTTAAAAGTCGGACTTCAGTGTTAAAGAAACAAAGTCAACCATCAGCACATATGGAGTGGGCAGACTGATTTGGGTCAGCGCAGTGGGCTTACTTATGGACAGGTCGAGTCGGGATTGTCTGGCCCTAGCTGGTATGCAGACGAGCAGGCATGCGGAGGTAGCCGGCAACCTGCAGTGTCAGTAATGGAAAAGAGGGCCTCAGTCTTTCAGCAGAATTTATTGAACGAGTTAACCACTTCCATTCCTCTCCTTTGTCTTCCCGCCATTAATGCCACCCGCAGAACAACAGGCAGTAAAAATGCAGTGGGCCTCCACATAAAGGAGACACACAGCACAGCAGGAATGCCTGGGCCTGTTAACAAAGCCAAACGCAACAGCCTGCTTACAGTACACAAAAGCCCAAGGTGAGAATGTGAGGTGGAGGTATGGTGGTTTGGGAGGGGGGGGGGGGGGGGGCGGGGGGAGAGAACAGCAATTCAGAGTAAACTATGCCAACCCCCTACGTGGAATAACAGCGAAGCACAAAACCAACCACAACACGGTATCCTGGAGCAATATGACCGACAAGAGAGAACCGGTGTCAGTCCATCCGGTATTCCGTGACACCAGGCTGTGCTCAGCAACCACAAGACAAGTCTATTACGAGCAGATGTCCACTCAGTAAGACCATCCTGCTTAGCGCGGTGGCTCGCCAAATTCTATTCTATGATCAGATGTATTTATCAAACTCCAGCCTGGCTCAAGCAGGGGATGAACACCCAGGGGTAACAACACTGGCTGTATGGGGATAATGACAAAGGCAGATCCCACTAAAGCCAGTCCAACTCACCACACCGACACCCTGGCCTCAGAACCCTGGGAACCATACTGCTGAATAAATCACAGTCTACACCGCTACAAGACAGAATCTGGTGTGCATCTGTATTTGGGCTATTTACTGTAGTGACAGAGAGAGGCATTTCCCCTCCTGATTCAACTAAACTGGTCCCTCCTGACTTAGAGGGGGGATCATTTTACGCACGTCAAGTCACTCCATGAGTACCAAAACAGTCCTGCAAATGTCACAAAGTACTAAAGCAGAACTCTGCGTGCTATCAATCTGTTGAAGTCCTGTCATCTTACAGAAGTGTGCAAGCAGTATCTACACAATATTAGTGAAACAACATGCCGCAGAAGATTCCTGTTTGTGCTTGTTTGCTCTTTCCAAACAGCTTGTGCTCAATTTTTTAATTTAAAACATCTCTCTCTCTGCAGGAATATGCCTTTCTGTGGGCTTCTGTTTTTTTTTAACCCTACCCCTCCTCCAAATGTAGCCACTCCTAACCCTGTACAGCTTTAGCCCTATTCCGGGATGTGTTGCCAAAAGCGTCCCTCCTTCTGCTGGGCTGCAAGAGCACTGAATTGTGGGTGATGTGCTTGGCTCTGTCAGAGGGGCTGCAGCACACAACTGTGGGGGACAACTTATCAAAGTTACCGAGCTCCATACCCGGCTCACTCAAACACAAACACACACACACAAACAAATAAAAGAGTAGAGGAGGAAAGCGCCCAGTCAGCCAAACACTTTCTGATGAACAGCAGGACAGAGGGGGGCCTGACACGGTGCACACAGGGCAACATATGGCTTGGGCCTAGATGAAACTGTCTGCTGATAGTGGGACTATACAAGTGCAGGAAAGCTTTGACAACACAGTAAATAGCTGTGGACCACACACACACACACACACCTCAACAGGTAACCGCAAATGCGTCCAGCAGCTCCAACAGGTGAGGGGCTTAGCTCTGTAGACTATGACAAGTTTCTATCAATAACATCCTCACCACCATACTAGCACTAAGGTAGGTGGTGAACATCTCAGGATATTTAACATTGTTTTCACAATGTCTACAGATGGCCTGAGCCGTTTTTTTTATGAGGTCATAAATGCAACATGCAACTTGGTCAATTTTAAGTGCACCACCAAAGATCAGAGAAAAGCGAGGAGCAAAAAGTAGGATTCTTCTGACTTAGGCCTACACCAATAACAAAAATAAACATAAACCTGTGAAGAAATGCATTTCATGATGAGTATAGGCTACTGTTCTTGCATGAGTGGCTTGGCTAGATGAAGCAATCACTGGCCACAACGATCAGATGGCAGACCATCTGCAACACAGTAGCTCACTGCATTGGTTATGCATTAGGTCAAGACGTTTCGTCTAAGAGCAAGAGCTCCCTTGCACATCATCCTCACCTTTTAACTCTGATGATCTGATCCCTCATTGGTTTGATGTCTTGGAAACTCTGTTGGTTAACGAGACTGTACACCAGAATGAAGCCTTGGCCGTTCTTGATGTAGAGATCCCGCATGGACGCAAACTGCTCGGTGCCAGCCGTGTCCAGAATCTCCAGAACCGAGGGCGAGGAATCCACCTCAATTTCTTTTCGGTAAAAATCCTCTATTGTAGGATCATACTTTTCAATGAACGTCCCGGTGACGAACTGCACCGTGAGGGCGGATTTCCCGACCCCACCGCTTCCGAGGACCACCACTTTGTACTCGCGCATCGCTCCCGTGTTTTAACGGATAAAACAAAAATACTGTCGGATGCTATCACTTACCATTCGGCATTGAAAAATTAAATGAATCCGCGTAAAAACACTGTCAATCGAGCTACAGACTGCATCCCATTCTTACGAGAATGTAAAGACTATGGCTAACGTTACCTCGCGTACCACTGCTTAGCTATGAGAAATAAACAGCCAGAGCACAAAGACTTGGTGCCTAGAGATGGGTTTCATTGTAAAAAATCCCCGAGGCAGCCCAGACATTGATGATGATTTGATTTCAGACGCCTGTAATTCCCCCCATACATCAAGGTAGAACAAAATGACTCGGCAATGAATAACTTGTGCTTTTTCATCTGTTTAGCTCGCCAATGCAAAGCATCATAAAAAAACAAAACTTGCTCCTGCGAGGACATAAGGGGGAAACCTGGAAAGACCCTGTTTTTTTCACCGAGACGCCTGCGTTATCCGAGGAAATGCTTTTAAATGATCACGAATCTCAAGAGTTGATGTAACAAGTTTCGTCCCTTTGATTTCCTTTCATCTTCTCTCATCTCTCTCCCCGGTTCTATTCACACAGCAATACATTCCTGGCCGCCATACTCTCGGGTGGAGACCCACCGCCGCCGTGCAACCAGCCGTTCTCCTCTCGGCTTCCGTAGCGACGAAAAAGAGACGTCTTTTCCCTCACTTAACAGATCTGTAAATAGTCCAATGGCCGCGTCCAGGCGCCAAAAACCTCGCCCACGGATCTATGGACTAAACACCAAAACGACCAGTACAAATTCAAGGGCTGGATTTCCGTTTGAGTGTCAAACCCCTCACGATTCGGTTGCCACAGTGACATCTCTAGAGCATTTATCCAATAGCAGAAGCAGCTTAGGGATGTGTATCCAAGAAGAGCCTAGTGCGTCGGATGTTGTTGCTATGGTAACGTTTATATTAAAGTATTTCTAAAACTTATTTCTGAAACGATAATTTATTTGAAAGTTGTCACATAAGTTAACCATGTAGCCTATAAACCAATGCAATTGCAAAAACTGCCCTTTCTATTACCACTACAGAGTGGAGAAAACTTTGGTCTAGCCTGATCCAACTTGCAGGCAGCAGGCCTAGAGAAATGTGGGCTCAGTTAAAACAAACTGAATTGAATAAAAGATTAAATATAGATGGGCCAACTATTTTTTAAACTAGAATGAATTCTAAATTATAACATTTGCAGAAAAACACACACACATCAGTATTTCATTTTTGATTTATTTTGTTATAATAACTTTTACATATTTTTTTAAGAGAAACTCAAAACAAACTACTTAATATGACATGAACAGCACAAAAATATGCACAAATAAACCACCAATAAATTGTCACACTGAAATTAAATCAAACTCTAGCGAGAGGGCCCAATATTCCTCTCTTATCTTTTGGTGCAAAGTGCTGCTTAATTGATGGAACTATGTGGCACTGTCAAGAGCTGAGATTAGATTCTGCAGTCACATTACTACCATATACAAAGATAGAATGAAAAACATAAAGGTGAGAATTTAATTCCATCAAGCTTTGTCAGGAAGTGCTAGACAAGATTGCCTCCTTCACAACAGTCTACCATTTTGGCCACACATTTAAAATATCATACTTTGTTTGATTTGTAAGACCAATTACAATACTTCCTATTTTAAGAGCTCTATAACATAGAATACAAGAACAGTACTCTTGAAGGTAAGGCAAGGTTCACACTTATTCCTTGTTGTCAAGTCCAACACTGCCAAGAAAATTGTGCAGGGAATATGTTACCATCAACAAAGTCTTAACATTCTGACATTTACCATCACCATTTTCACCACGATTTAAGATTCGGCTGAGGACATTAGGCCTTACTCCTGTTATTCTGACAGAGACACTTTGCGGAATGCTGAAAAGATCACCAATAGTTTCAAACTCGAATGTTTACACATTTAATGTGTAATGTCCCATGTCCACTTCTTACAGGCATTTGTAAGCTTTGCAAGATCAATTATCACTTAGTGAAACAACAAAATGCTGACTTACAATTCTTTATCAACCTCTAAATTATACTTTAATTTCACTGCATGTCACAAACATGTCATTCATTGTTTGTGAGCCCTCATTTTGAATTTTATTTATCTAGGGTGAGACCTGCCACACTGTAATAATAATGACAGAAGTTACTGTATATCAGATCTGTCACTGGGTCTGTTGTAATAGGATAAGAAATGTTCAGAGAGCAACACAACCTAGGTAATACAGTGCTCTAAAATGTTAATAGTTACATCATTTACAAAAATACAGAACTTTAGTCATTGTCATTTTCAGGTTGCCACACTGACAAATTAGTACTTTTATAAAATAGTCACATACTACAATGAAACTTTTCAGAACCCCATTCACCCAATTGTTTTCTTCAACGAAAAAGGACCTATACAATAAAAGCTTTAAGAGATAATATAAGCAGTTCTGCAGCCTTGCTTCTACGGTAGTGAGCTGTCTTGTGATGGTGGCAAGGCAGTGATGTGTGAGATCTGAAGGCCTGAGCAGACCGATCAGAAATCCCCCTACACCACAGACGGCTTTCAGAGGCCCTCCTGCCAGTACCGTCTCAAGCTGGGACACCAGCAGAAAAGGGCCTAGCATAATAAATTACATTCAGTTTAAAATATACTCGGTTACAACATTGTGTAAAGGACTAACAAAGAACAAAGAATGAGAACAAAATACACTTAATAATATATTTCCATATACACCCATAAGGACATTTTCAAAATATATCTCAACAAAAGAGTAAGGAAAAAAGAATGAATAAGAACAGTGCCTCTTTCCAAGATTTAAAGGAGTCTTGATGTAGATTGTCTATTAATCTCATACCAAGATGTGTACATAGTGACTTTCTTTTAGTCTCTGTCAAATCCCCATGCAAGTGTGTTCACACACAAATGCACTCACACACATCTCACACATACATATAGACACTCACACACGCAGAGTGAGAATGAGAAAGAAAAATAGAGAGAGAGAGAGAGAAATGTACTATACTGAAAACTTAGGACTAATGTTAATAATGGATACTGCATACAGTATAATGATGAAATCCACACACAATTGTGTTCAGTGCTTAATGCAGTTGGAAAGCTCTTAGCTCTGAAATGAAAATGAATATCTAAAGACAATGTAGATGAGAGATGTAACCTGTCAGTAACAACGCGGATGCAGTACTCACGCTTACATTCGCACTTAAAACTGGAAACAATTGAAAAAGTAATTACATCAACATTTAAACTAACCCAACATCACGTCATACTTGACCTTGTGATATTTTGACCTATACCAACACAATCAAATTTCTAAATGCAGCTAAAGGGTTTATCATTTCACTCTTAAACAAAACAAAAAAATAATAAACTTAATAAAACAAAATGTTTCCCATCTTCCATATCAAATAATATTGACACATCACATTAAAACTGTCAATTGTGCTATGAACAAAAATCATCTTAAAATGCTTTTTCTGTAGATTAAGAACTTCAGGCACTTCTACAGGTACTCAAACAGACCACTCATTCATTGACAATGGTTGTCTATGACAACTTTAGAACAGACCCATCTGAAACTTATGGATGTCTGTGTAATTCAGCTCTGCTATAATATATTAGCCTTCTTTTGGCCAATATATTATTTCACCCTGGCCATTTCTGTCTGCCTGCAGACACCCATACTTTTCAGCCACATAATCTAAATGTCTAAATGTTATGTCCAAATGGCACTTTATGGGGATGTGGATATATGCCACTATGATGGTGCTCAGAAGGATTTGACAATGATGCACAATAGGCTTATTCAAACTTTAAACAAACTTGAAAAAAAATGTTGAAACAAATTGGAATTTGTTGGATCTGATAACCACAACATTTGCAAGCATTCATGTCATTAATATTTGCATGAGTTTGTATGGCAATGATGAATAAATCAATAGGTACTAGAGGCAAGACAGTTTTCCTCCACAAGGGGGCACTGTGCTCCACCCTATTATTATTATTATTATTATTACTATTAATATTATTATTATTATTATTGTTGTTGTTGTTATTATTATTAATATTATTAATATTATTATTCTTTCATTAAGATAAATAAAGAATAAAACTTATTAGGTCTTGGAGCACTGGTGCATAATCATACTCCTATGTGGAGATATTAAACTGTCTTCTGTAACATTCGTGGTTTTATGGATACAAGTTCGGCCAGATGCAAAGCCATACAGTCCAGTGACCATGACAGGTCTAATTCTGGATCATTACACTGAGTTCTTCTCTCTATAATTCTTACACAGTACATGGGGGTACTGCATAAAACATAAGACATGTCTTTCCCGAAAGTGCAAATTAAGTTGTTTCCTTGGTACATAATGTCTTAAAAACAAATATGGAACAAAAATAAAACTCAAGGTTACACATTTCAATAAAGTCTCCACATTCACAAGTTTTGTGTATGTACATACAATATTTTGATTGTGTCAAATACATGTACTAGTATGATACTAGTATTCATTCTAGTATTACGTTACTCTTATTGGTATAGTTAACATTTGAAGTCGGCATTACTGTAAGGAAAAAGGTGAGTGCTTCTTAATTCTTGTCTTAGCATGCAGGTTGCTGCAGATCTTGTGTGAAGAATAGGTTATATTTACAGAGGAGCTGTCTTGGACCTCTAAGTGCTGCATGATGACACTCCATTCCTTGTTGATTAGCTATTTCAAGATTATCTGTTTCAGGGAAGCAAAGAGGATGAGAGGTAGGTTACTTATAGATATGGGCCTAACCACTAAAAGGCAATTGAGTTAGTTTTCTTTCCCCCCATGCTACAACATTAATAAGAATTTACAGCAATGACGTATTGCTCCAGCAACATATAGATCTGATAGGCTATATTGTTTTTGGACAGGTACTAAAGAACACCGGATGCTGTTCAGCCAAGGGTAAGTTGGTATGAAGTGGTGCTGTACAATATATTCTGATACGAGTTAAGACATTAATATGATATGAAACACTCAATTGATAGAGGAAGTACAAAAACAATCAAATAAAATGTGTGCATATGCATTTCACACTTTCACTGAGACTGTACGAAATCAGTTAATGCAGAATGGTGAATAAAGTCAATCATGATGCCTAACCAGCTTTGGTAATAGGACTACTCATAATAAGAAAACAAATAGGAAATACATACAAACAGGTCATAAAAATGTACCTAATATCCATCTATTAGTGGATCAGTACACCTGCCAATCACTGAGGCCCCTAGTTTGAGAACGGAGTCTCATGGAGATAACAGGAGTTCAAGCGCAGTGTGGCACGTGGGGGAAAGCTGGCGGGAAGCTGTGGTCAACACAAAGGCACAAAGTGGGCAGAGCCAGGATGAAGTTAATTACTGAAAGGGTTGGTTAAAGCCAACCAATAGCAATACCTTTAAAATGAATGCACCCAATTAGATTACAGTGGCTTTTCAAATGTCAATATCACTGTGGGTTTGGAAAGCTTAACAAGGACAACAATCTTAGCTTTTCCAAACAATTCGATTCATTAAAACATGACGATAGCTTTTCAGACCTGTCTTAAATGCCATATCACATCCCTTCAACCTGCCTGTTATTTTGTTCATTCATGTAGCCCATACAATTTTGGGCCAAACATAATGTGATACATATTCAATTTAATTAGTTTAATGGAACACATTTGAAACGTAGAAGCAAGGTAGCCTATTGAAAAGAGAAGTGTAATTATTACTTTATTATTACTATCTATCAGTTACATCTATCCTGGAATATTGAATGTTCAGAAAGACATTTGGCAGTAGAGGTCAGCTCTATATCTCCCAGCGGGCTTATCTGTGATCATGTCAAAGAATAGTTTTAAGCTTAAGAGTTTGTCTCTGATAGCTATGGTAGGCCTGCTATTAAACTAATTAAATGGAAATGTTATCTGATACGGTAGTTGCACCTAGAGCTCTGTCATAATGGAATAGCAGGTGACTGAGAGACTGTTAAGTTGAGCATTGTATCAGTTCAGCACTAGGACCTCGGTGCGCCACCTGTAGCACTGGTGTCAATTGGAAAGACGTGCAGAAAAAGATGAATGAACTGAATGCGTGAACTGGCAACACCGCAAGTTTTGATCAGGTAGGATGTAGGAAGATAGGTCTTATGTCTATGATTTGACAGTTCAATGCTTGTAGCCCAAACTGCCATCTTGTTCTAAGCTTTGTAGTAATATGTGAGTTGGCCATGGATTGAAATGTTTTATTACTATAAGTAACCTGCAGGTAGGCTTTTCTTTGAAATAACTGCCTATTTATGCATGTTATTTGTTTCAGAATGAGCACCAATACTACATATTGTCACCCACTTCTGCACCTCATATGTTCCAAATGAAGCGCTTACTTTATGCTAAGCTGACGTACTGAGATTGAACACTTAGAAGACAAAGGAGGTTAGGATTTATTGCTCTCAAACTAGGGGCCTGAGTCTGTCAGACGCATTGAAACAAAGGCAAGGTTTTTTATATTGTAGCTGAAAGAACATTTGAGTACAAAACAAATCTATAACCGCTGTTGTCACTAATGCCAGTAATGACTAGTAAAACGTTCATGAATCAAACCACACCATAGAGAATGAGGTAAATCCACATCCATCTTTTAGGCTAACTTTTCTTTTTTTGTAACTTAAGCTTTAAGATTCTACATGTTTTTAGTAAACGATGACCAAACAACACTGTTTACAATTGTTTTGCAGTGTTTGACACCAACACTGCCACTACTTTCTTCCTACACCCCAACAAACTGCTCTATTGTTGAGAGGCTAAGGGGCTGACTGGTCCAGTATTACCTCATTTAACCTTGTGCTACATTGTCTAACACTGCCAACAGAGGGCAGTAAAACACAGGAACACAGAGGCTGCTGCTAGTTATGACCCAAGTGAACAGCCATTTCAGTCTCCTGGTCCTCTGGCTCTGCTAAAGCTGCTAAAGCCGCTACAGCCCCATTTGAAAATGGTCCAAATTAACATCTTTTCAGAGCCATGGCCAAGAGCTGGCAGAAATGAATATGTCAAATGTCATATTATTCCATCAAATGCCATCATTCATATTACTGATTCAGCATCTCAGGGATGACTGACTACTGACTGACTGGTTGAGATTTCATTTATAGACACTCTTTTTTTTAATCATGTATGAAAATAGCTATGAAGGTAGTGATAGAACCCACATAGCTTTTCACTCAGAGGTTATCTCCCGGGAGATAACGTGGTAGCATCATTAGACCCAGCATTAGTGTAAGCATTTTGTCCTCTTTTATTGCGGTTTGCATGGATCTCTAAAGCAACAGGTATAAATAAAAATGCTGACAAAAAGGGAGGTCATATAAGCAAAAACATGCAAAAAAAGAAACCACGAAGGGAATTAAGCAACACAACACAACTACTAATTGCATATGTGGTATCTCTAAGTAAGTGCTTAGCACTGCTTTAGTTTCAAAATCCAGCTATAGTATTATGCCATTATTAAACAGCCAGATGAATAGTGAATAGATGTAGGGTTTCAAAATATTCCTGATAACCTGCCCACAGATTATGAAGGGCAGCTTTGTAATTTATATGCATATTACAAATATTTATTCCAGGAAACGTGCACTTATTTAGAGCTCAGGGATCTATGAAAGAAAGCTTCAAAAGGAGCAAACCTGATTGGCTGGTGCTGTTGCTGCGTAGGGGACACTTGTGGCAGGAGTTGTTGCTGCAGAGACAGTAGCAGGCGTAGCACTGTACATCATGGGTACTTTTTCAGGAAGGGGAACCATGGAAGCAATGAACAAGTAGGTGGAGCATTATGGTAACCATGGCGACGTTTTTTTTTTTTGGTTGTTCAAACCAACACAGCGGCAAGCCATCATTAGGTTAGACCAGCAGATGGCATGCAACAGAGCAAAGCAAGAAAACAAGAGAAACAAAAACAAAGCACGGGAGGGAAATCAAAGAGGAAAAAAAGCAGATTACAGTCACAACACAGTCAAGACATGGGTTAGAATATCAGTGGATTCCCAGAGCACTTTCAGCATGACAAACGCCAAACATGGGGACATCAGCTGTTCGCGTCCAAGATTGAATGCAGTGAGCCAGCGATTTCATATTACTAAAGCAATCTTCATTTCACAGTTATATCTTATTTAAATGATTGCTTCTATTTCTTACTTTTTTTTGGAGGGAATGGACAAAATGGAATGCAAAATAAAAATCTCTGGGAAGCTGATACAGTTTCCTCAAGAACAAAGGACACAACAGCATGGCATATCTACAGTATGTGTAAGGGTGTGAGGGTTGGGAGATACAGTACTACTTATTCTGTTAAAATACTCAGCAGGGGAGTGTGCCAATGGTGTGAAATGGTGCAACAACAAGGGCTACATTCAAAAGACTAATAATATACCACAGAGGCTGGTCAGGAAGAGTAGAGATAGCCATATAGAACATGGAAAAGAGACACACAATTAAACTTTCTGCATACAACTGACTCTCTGACAGCTGGTTTAAAATGCCTGCATGAGCCCAATTTCACACATCCCTCCCTAGCTAAGCCAATCACCTTTACTCCCAATTATCAATGCCAGTCCCTCGTGATTATGAGCGTCTGAATTTAGAGAGGCCTTTTAGATCAACTGTGAGAGCGCGCCAGTCTGAGCCATCCGTCAGAGGAGACGAGAGAAAATAAGAAGCAAGGGACCTACCAATGCTGGTAGCAGGAGTCATGCACAAGACTGGCCCTGGATGATTGTGCAGTGGAGAGTGAACAGAGGGTTAAATAAGGGGAAAACAGATTAGCAGAGTGCCCCCTTTAGCATGCTGCCCATCCTCCCCCACACCGCCCTCACATGTGCACGTGTGCAGTTAGCCTAGACACTCCGCATGCAGACCAGGGGCATGCCACCGCTGTACTGCAGGCTGTGTGGCCTGTCTGCAGGGGAGTGTGTGTCAACCTGTGTGTGTGTGCGTCTGTGTGTGTGTGTGGCTGAAAATAATGTGTGACATTTGTGTGTCATGAGTACATAGTGTATATGACTGAGCAGCTGTGCATGAGTGCATGAGTGTGTGTTTGCTACTTTGGGCACATCTGTGTAGTGCCAGCGTGTATGTGTGTGTGTGCGTCTGCTTTGGAGTGAGTTTCTTGTCAGCCTTGGGCATTTGTGTGGCTGGAGCATGCTGAGGACTCTGGCGCCCACCACCTGACCGAGACACAGCTGCCAAAGCTGGGGAGGAGCTGAGACAGAGGCCTAACAGAGCAACGAGCAGCGCTACGGGGATCTAGAGGGAGCTGGGGGGCAGCGTGAGCCCAACACACAAGCCTGGGAGAGGGCACATCAATGCTACACTATAAGGAAGAGCGTAATGAAAGATCAGACATCAAACTAAGACTTCTGTCAATGACGCATTCTGTCGCAAGGCCCTGGGCATCTAATTAACACTGTTTGCTCTGAGAGACACGAGTTCAGATGGCTCTAGGGAGATGGGAGCCTGGCGCGTGTACTGTATGTGTGCGGTAGGGGACAACACTGGCAGACACTCACATCTGTTGTTGTAGCGTGCTGGAGCTAATTGGCCCTGCTCTTCGTGTCATATTGGTATTACTGTGGATGCTCTGCCGCTAGGTCTCGCTTTGTTTGCATTACATTCTCAGACTGCATTGAGATCACACAAAGACGATCAATCAAATAACCCGATGCTGAGATAAAGGAGCCATCGCACGCCGTGCTTCCCATCTTTCCTTGTATACAATTTTTGTTTTACCAAGTATCACCACGGACGACCGACATTTGTGGGTTATTTTTTGTTGTTGTTTTTGTTTAGTTTTAGTTTGCTTGTTTTTTCTATTTTTAATCTGATGTGCCTGAGTGCAGGCCGAGCAGCATGAGGAGGAGCTGATTACTGGCTTCCTACTGATGCCTCGCTAGATGTGTGGCCAGCATCAGCAGGGCCTGCCCTTGCCGGGGACAGAGAGCAGTGACCCTGGGCTTACCGGTGGGGTAGAAGGCAGACTGCTGCATCTGCGCATTGGCCAGAGCCTGCTGGTAGTGCAAAAAACTGGGGTTGAACAGAGCGCTGGCCCCGTTACTCTTCTCCAGCGCCGGTCTCTTTGGTAGGGGCTGCAAGACACTGTGGGGGAAAGCCTACGGAGACAGAGTTACAGAAGCACAGTTAATGCCACAGAGCTGGTAAACACTTCACACAGACACACACTTTACTAGCAAAAAGTATTGACCTCTACTAGGCCAGAGCAAAACTGATTTCTACTCACATGCATGCTAACACATTTCTGTTATGACTATTCAGAACATTATAAGATTTTTAGGTTTCAGGTAATTCTGGGAAAAACATATTCACTCTGGGCATATTACACATGACAAACACAGGTATTACTGTAGGTTTACAGATTAAATGATAAATGGTTTTGTACACATACTGGATGATTCTACTTGTGACATACACAAAAAGCCAAATTAAATTCTGTGAGTGGCTACAGTACAATTAAAGCTACATGCAAAGCAAAAGGTGAAAGGTCCAAGTACCAGATCTACAGTTGCCTCGAGGGGTCGCTTCACTGCTTTGGCAGTCGACTGAGTCTTTAAATAGCAGGCAGCGAGCACATGATGGCAGTGGGCCAATGGGATTCAAGCGTATTAACATACAGGTAACAGCAAGCAGAGGTGCGTCATGGGGGGACAGCATTGCATTGTGGGTAGGTGAGAAGAAAGAAACAACAAAAAGAAAAACACAAAATAATCTGAATGCAGAATACCAAACATACTGAAACAATACGCATGCTCAATAAACAGAAATCAGCACTTCAATGAGACACGCCCTGAATTAGTGGGTGAGCAAACTGCGTCTAGTACACTTTTGTTAAAAGCAGTACACATTACACAGGTCTAGTTCAGCTCCTCAGACACTTGCTTAGAGTACACACAACACTCAGTACTTATGGAGTAACCTAAAGACATCTAAAGTATCCGCATCACTGCTAATGCAATATATAGGATTATATAGGAATAATATAACAATACAGTTCAAAGCATTTCTACAATTTCAAGTCATTTCATATTTTTCAGTTGATTTTGCCAATCTAATGCATACAATGTTCAATAATTGATCCAATGATAAACTGTTATCTCACCTAGACTACCAACATGCACAGTAATATGAGTAGGGACGGACGCTGTGGAGCTCTGCTTGTTCTCATGATTGGCCATGACGACCATTTGTATTATCGGCTTAAATCATTAGAAAAAGCCGATTCTTTTGTGCAGTCAAATAATTGAGCGCATATTTTACAAGAGGGAAGAGATGACTGGAAAGTGAGACTGATCATTCCACATTCGTCTCTACAGTGGGTGTGCTGCCGATGTAGGGGTTGATTTTCATCATCATATTCTATCTCCAGTACCATCTTACATTTACATGTGAGACATCTTGGTGTGAAATCTGTATCTAAGCCATGACGCCATTAACCAACATTAGGCAAATTAAGCGGATGAGCATAGGCTAAAATATGACACCATGACAAATAAAATGAGCAAAAACACATTAATGTATCCACACAAATTCATGAACTTGGAGGGTAAACAAAGTTCATTGTAGATGATAATGGTATGCGGCATAAATAAAAAAGAGCATGACTGGCATCTGAATTAATATGGAACACAAAAAACTAACAAAACCACAAATCCTTTCTCTGTTCAATATGACAAGATTAGACATTTGTGTTTTTCCCATCCAACAAAGCTCTGTATGGAAAATTCAGAGCTAGTCTTGCCATCACCGCCTGACAACCAGTGGCTTTAGAGCCTGTTTCCATCTCCCAGGGATCAGGGAAAAGTCGTAGGGATCTGTCGTGTGCAGATATGAGCCCCTAAGGGCCTGCAGTGGTTGGCTCCCTTCTTCCCTCCAGACAATACCGAAAGGCACGGCACACACTAACACTTCTCTGCTGAAGTCTTAAGGCTTATCAACGTGCAAGGGTTTGAATGTTAACATACAAACCACAAAACACTCTTTACACTAGTCAACAGCACACTCAAGACCGTCTGCAGTTTCCTCGGGCAGTATGTGAACATCTAATGCGCAAAAGCAGCCTACGGCAGATGTTATTTATGTCAAATTTCATGAGGTAATCTCATGTCAGTAAAGCAGGGCTCCACATGTCCTGTGTCAGGTGAGTCGCTACACTACTCCTAAACCCTTGCTTAATAAGGCATTTAAATATGAGTAATCACATCAGTCGTAGGGACTGCTGGAGATGGGGCTTACCATGGCTGCAGCAGCAGCAGCCGCGGCCGCCGCCGCCTGGGTCTGGGTGACCTGCTGCTGGGAGGCCTTGATCTTGGCCAGCAGGTGGGCGGGCGGGTGGAAGTACTTGCACTTGTCGCGGGAGCAGCGGCTCTTGACGTAGTCCATGCACACGGTGACCGTGTTGTCGCTCGTGTCGATGGTGGGGCTGTCGCTGGGGTGGGCGAAGCGGCAGTCGGTCTCGCCGCGCGCACAGTTGCCGCGCTGGAACTCGCGACACACCTGCCCGACAACACACACGGAGGGCAGAGCGACAAGGAAGAGAAGAAAAGGAGAGTTTTCTCACTCAGCAATGTTTGGAATGGACTGAGATTACTTCAAGAATCACAGAGAATGGGAGAGGAAACTGAGAGAGCTGTATTCTTTTTTTTTAGCTTTTTCCCCATGTCTTTACATTCAAATAACCTCAGACCAACACAAAGAGCATGATACTACATTAAGTCATCATTATACAAGCATGGTATACAAGGATCTAGTTATCCTTAGAGCAAACATGTTGCTTTTCAAAGTTTGAAAACAGAGAAATAAAATACATATGCCTTTGCCAACCTATTGGTATCACCTACTGTAGTATTCAAAATACTGGCAGCAAACCTCACACACGTTCTTCTAATTAAACTGTCTGACAAAGTCAGACTCCATCCGAGACAGTGTGCACAGCGTCTTTCTTTGTGTTTGTGTTTACACTTCAAAGATTCATCCCCAAGGTATTGCACTGACTCGCTCTCAGCATGAAACTAAGTATCATTTTCTTCTTGATGTTGTTACTGCAACACTGTAAACATACAGCTGCTCTCAAAATCAAAGGCCCAAGCAGGAAACTGTTATTCATATTTACATGAAAATGTTCAAAGTCATTGACAGTCCAATTTATATCCAAATAAATAAACCAAGCACAAAATCAACCACATGCTATGAAATGCAAACGTATGCGACTTCATTTCATTCAGCCCAACAACATGACTTTGTCTGAGGGGAGAATGTATCACATACTGTACATACATACATACACACACATAAATATAAATGCGGCTAATGCACAGCCACAGCCATGTGAGGTGTCATAACATCTCTAGAGCAAATTACATTTTTGCACCTAAGTTATGTTGGCAGTGTTTCTGAGAGGATAAGGAATGGGCACCTCTAGTTTGTCGGAGCGCAAAGCCTTCTGGGTAGGGGAGGATGAGGAGACGTTCTGGACTGTGACGGGAGGGCTGCCAGGCATAATGACTTGGGTGCTGGGGAGCATCTCCGTGGAAACCAGCCCCATCCCATGAGTCATGGGCGTGATGTAGGGGGAGTAGCTGATGACAGGGCTGGTCCCTAGACCCTGGTTCATGGGGAACGAGGGCTGTGAGGAGCAAACAGGCGGAAAACAAGGCTCAGTTTTCTGTAGACACAGTAACATGCAAATGCTGTACAACGTTTCATTTAGATACTATAATGTCAACAATACAGTCAGTATTTTTTTTTTTTTTTCATACCAAAAACCCATATTATAAGCGGCCTCTAACTTCCTCATGTGATCAACGTCATGCAAAAGTAGCAAGGTTAATTAGCTGCACACAGCTATAGCTAGACAGTGGGCCATGGTCAAATCTCTAGCTAAGGTGTGGGTCGATAAGACAGCGTCATTCAGAGGGCCAGCGCTTGATGACCTTTGCTGTCAGCTTGTGTAAGACGAGCGCACTCACGACTTGGGGCATGCTGGAGCCGGGGATCATGAACTGCATCTGCTGGGCCAGCACGGCGGCCGCCGTCTTCTGCTGGATCAGGTTGTTGCGTCCGTTGATCTCCAGCTGCGTCTTCAGGTGTGACGGTGGGTGAAGGTACTTGCAGTTCTCGCGTGAGCAGCGCCCCTGCAAAATGACAAGTGAGTCAGTGGATAATGAATGCTAATAGCCTCACGCTGACAGCCGGTAGTACCTTCGGCTCAACCTTCATCTTAGCACGAACGTCATGATTAGATCTGACTCACCATGCCTGATAACAGCAGATAACATGATGTGGCCAAATCACTGCCACCCACTGACAGCCATTACGTTGCTAGCATGATCGCGACATTCGCGAGTCATCATATGGGCCTACGCAATGTGACATGGAAAGACACAGAGGTCCGACTCCAAGCACAAAATGATATAATTATATGTAGGAGACATTTTGGTGTACATAATCAACTAATAATTTTCTATTTTTAGCCAAGTGGAGATACCTCATTCGTCTTTCATCCATATTCATTTTCATTTGAAACCCTCAGGCAGTGCAGATTTCAATGGAAACACACAGGCAAAATATAGAATTTTTGTTTCTCAAAATAGCCTAATATACCTGCTAGCTATCGTATGATGGCTGATGTTATCAGCAATGTCACTAGGCAAGGTCATAATCCAGTGCTGTTTTCCTCCAGTGGCAGGGCAGCTGCTGGAGAGGTGTGGCAACAGAGGGCTTTGTTATGGCCGACTATCACTGATGAAAAGGGTCGAGTGTGTACACACTACAGCGCTTCCAAACGCCAGCCCAGCAGTCCTCTGTCTCGTATGCAAAGCGTCTATGGGCTGCAAACGCACTACAAATCTAGCCTGACTGTGGACAGTCTGTGTGTCGTGAAATGGCTGGAAAGCTACTGGGCTGTTTAGATGCTTTAGCGGCCATGCTTGGGTACAACTGTGTTAGACACTGAAGGATACAAGAGCTGTACAGAGCAGAACCACTCATTGTGCTCTAATAAACTGTAAAGTGTAGTCCAGGCCAGATAACATATTGATCCACCATTTCAATAGTTTAGTAGTACTCTGTAATGGTCTATCGGACGGTCCTGTGACAGAGGTAGATCTCTAAACCAACCTTCCCTGAAAGAGGCTTAAAGGAACAGCTGAATGGCCAAAAAATGAGTGCATGCCCGCAAGCGCAGAGGGGTGATCTCTAAGCACTGATCCCACACACTCCCTTTTGTTGGGAGATGGTCGAATGAAGCACACATTCCAAAGAGTAGACTGACAGCAGCCTCGACTCCCTGCTCTGACTCCGGTTCCCAACTGAGCTCTCTGAGCCAGAAACACACTGACGCCTCAAACAGGGGAGACAATAAGAGGATTAAAACTGTGTTCACTGTTATTGTATATAAACAATAAACGATGCTATTACCTCTGCGTTAGCCCTGACATTTTAACTTTTTCAGATCCACAGGGATATCCCATTGCTTCATCAATCAAACAGCTTAAAGGTGACTATTCTTTAGAGAAGCATGATGCATCTAAACTAAAGCACCATGTCGTCTCCAGATTCATCTCATCATATTTCCCTATGGGAAACTATCACCGATCACACTTTGCCGGACACCCCGTCCTTACCATACTACTTCAGCATATAGATAGAGCATGCTATATAGCTTATATTAACTCCTGGTTGTTGCTGCACTGTCAGTGAGTAAGTACTGGGTATGAAAACTCTTTCCAGGATCGAGAGAAAATGAAGTGTGTGTGGGACCACTGCTGTACAGCTCATTTCAGTGAACTGGCTTTTCAGGAGGGATGACCCGCTGGCTTGCAGCAGCTGATAGAGGACACAGAGAAAAAGTACTTTTATTTCAGAGGAGAAAAAAAGCGTCCTTCTGATGAGACATGTCATTTGCATTTTATTCAATTCCATCTATTCTATATTGTGAGAAGATAGTGACAGAGGGGAAAAAAGGATGCATTGTTTCCCTGCCAATAGAGAGGGTCTGACAAAACCAGAGGTCTTTATCATCATTGGTTTGGTAGTCCTTTGGGAAGTCAAGAGTTTAAGTCGGGTTTATTCTAGCTGCACATAAATTATGTGGGTTCCTCCATTCACGCAGTGCGAGCCTGAATTATTGAGCAATGCAGAAAGCTCACATGCAGCTGGGGCTAGCACAAACTCCCTATTCACAAACGTGAACAAAACACAACACTGTATTTGTACAACTGAAAGCCAAGAGAGAGAGAGAGAGGGAAAAACCCTCCTCAAACAAAATGTCATCGCCAATTTGGTAGGTATTAAACAGTTAATGGTTTTAACAGCATGTTCTAGTGAAGAATTGTTCCTATTAGTAACATGTAAGTGAGGGATGTCTGCCCTCTGTAGACCCTGTTTAATGGTGGAGCGTTAATCATAAAAGCTGCTGGTAATTAAACGATGACGCTCATACATTAGCAACTGAACATTTGTTGTAAACAAGTGTATTGTTTTTTCTAGTCACATCTGAAGCCATCTGGTAGGTGAATACACAACCACTAATGCGGTTTACATTTCCAATTGTGCATTTGCTCACACCCTGCTCAAGGTAAACACACACACACACACACACACACACTCTTCAACAATCACACTGAACAGCAAACAGACCTCTTAAGTGCGTTGCAAAAGCAATGTTGCTAATCCCACCCCAACTGCCAATATGACACACACACACACACACACACACACATACACTGAGAGCGAGACAGGCTAGGCACAGCAGGCCTCTATTCCACGGTGTGTGGCTTAGAGAGATGGTGGGTGTTACTGTGCCCACCCCCACACCTCACTCATCAACTGTTCTCAGTATTATCTGATGATCAGATCATCTTCCCTTTAGAAATTAAATCTTATCATCTTCTTCTTCCAGTTCACCATGGAGCTGTGAATATGCTAGAATACATCATAATAGGTCTAATTCAGCAATAAACCACTCCAATTCATCACAGTTCATCACATTCACCAAAGGGCAAACTTTACTTTGTCTTAACTTCAGAGAGATCCTTAGTAGATTTAAAACCGGTCAGAATAATATTCACTAGGGGTGGGAATTGGCAAAAAAATTAAGATTCAATACTATTGCGATATTTGGGCCACAATTCGATAATATTGCGATTCTTAAGATATTGCGATACACCAAGTATTGCAATTCGATTTTGCGATATATTGCTATTCATGTCTCTCATATTATTCTAAGTCATTACAAAAAATTAGGAAAATAACACTGTTCAACTCACTTTGCAATGGCATGGTGCATGTCAAGGTCCTTACTATTCACTTTTTGTTGAAAACCAAAATACACCCACCTTTTTCGATGTGAAAGTAGTGTAGAGTGTCGTGTATAACAGGTTGTGATTGTGAAGCCATTTCATTTATTATTGCTGTTGAATGCACAATGAAACACCACAACACGTGCCCCCCTTATAAGCGTAATAAGCTAATTTAATGTGATCAGAGTAAACCCTGAGTAAACTCGACTCAAATAAAAGTAAAATGGATAATTCAATTATATAATTAAGTATTGCGATACTTTGAGCTACAAGTATCGATTTAATTGTGTGCACAAAATATTGCGATACTGAACAGAATCGATTTTTTCCCCCACCACTAATATTCACTGCTATTCAGAATAATATTCACTTCATTTGGAGAGGGAAGACAGAGTAATTTTGTTTCTTTCGCTAAAGGTTGATAATTGGCATTGGCGTGTATGTATTTCAAAGATGGGCCAGGCTCTGCACATGTGTCTTTATTATCTGGGAGCTGAATAAAAAGAGGACAGCCGCTTGAAAACGTTCGCCCATTGATCTGCATCATATTCCAGGGCGAGAGCTAAATGGAGGAGTATTTTGTGTTGGTGTAACATTCCCTAATGGAAATCTATGGCCTGAATAAGAGGGTCATTGTTCAGCCGTGTTAAATGGCTCAACACAGATGGCTGCAGAGACCACGACTCTATATTCCCCCCTGCTCTCTCCATTACCCAAGACCCATGTCAAGAAAGACAAATGTTTGTCAGGGTTGGAGTGCAGGTGTATCGTGTGTTTCATAAAGGCTCTTACGATTCAAGAACATCTAATATAAGAGGGCTAAAAATTCAGTAAAAGCTTTGGTAGTTATTTTGGCCCTCTTCCACACATGCACATGGTCTGTATCTTTTCGCTGGAGGTCATTAATACATGCATTTGTTTATTTCACCGTTAAAACCCCCCACAGATGGGCACCAACAACTGCTGACATGCAAGATATTAATACCCCCAAACAATAGCTTGTGTGTGTGTGTGTGTGTGTGTGTGTGTGTGTGTGTTCACACTCAAATTCTCTCCTCTGCAGTCAAGTGCAGCAGTAACAGCTCCACAGGCACACACATGCCCTGGCTCCCCTGCCTGCTGTTGCTGCCTGTGTTCTTGCGCATCCGCGGGCTCTGCAGTGGGACCCTGCAGCGGACCGTCTCTCCAGCTCCCCCCTCTAAGAGCCCCCACCGCCTGGCCTCCAGCGCGGACCGCCCCTACGCAGCGCTTCAGAGGGCATCAGTAAGTCACGTACGCTCAGGGTCTCTGTGGGCGAAGGGGTGCCCAGCGGGTGGCTGCAAGTTCCGAAGGGCTCGCGCATCACTTAAGAGAGAACGTGAGAGGTCACGGGGGCCGGATGGTCCCCCGCAGTTCATCGATCCCACTGCCCCATGTCACGCCAGGGCGTTTGATGTTGCTCATGGGATGACGCATGACCCTCTTGAACTCGGATCTATACGCCACTGTGCTGCACCTGAACCAACACCCACCATCTACTGGTTTGCCGGGTCACTGGCTCACAGGCGATCCGCAAACACGGGACCAAGACACTACTACCGTGCTTGGTCCTCTGCGCTTTCACACAAGCATGAAAAGCGAGCGCTGGGTGAAACAAAGCAGCTGAAATAAGCCAGAAGGAGGCAGATAAATATGCGATGCTGACCTGCTGTAGGGGCCTATCCTATGACAAGCACCAAACATGGATAATTCATAAACCATGGCTGATTAAAGTCAAAACAAGCATTCAAGAAAAGCAGAGAGGGTGAAATCACGGATAACAATGATCCAATGTTGTGAACAATCTGAAAATTAGGCTTACAGACAGTCACTGTAATGCTAAAGTCTTCCCGTATAGTAAATATTTTAAACAGGCAGGCGTGACATTCGGTCCCTTGCCATGCAGCAGACTGTACCCTGGGCCTCTGCTCTGGGAGGAGTGAAGCTACATGCCCTTCCTCTTAAAGGTTAGCTTAGAGGAACTGCCACTGAAGATTGTATCACAAATAGGCCAGACCTGCACAAACCCGCAGCAAACAAAACACTTCCTTTGTATTAAATATCAGCCTATTCAAAGACTGCTTGGCCTTCAGAGCGAGAGAAGGGGAGTCCACAGTATACAAGCAGAATGAGGCAAAACCCAATCGAAAGAGGCAGGCTTCAAATCTGACAGCTCTCTTCTGATGAAAGACATCTTTGTTACAGCTAGGGCAGCATGAGTAAACAGCCATTTTAATAAAATGTGTGTAGTTTCTGCAATGGTGAGTCTGTATCTTGAGCTGATAAACCAAAATCAAAATTGATTTCTAAATTCTAAATTGATTATTAAGATGCTTGCACAATGCACATAATAATGTGGCTTTAAAGGGATAATCCGGAGTGAAATGCACTTTAGATCAATTTTTCGGACTATTGGGAGTACATACGTTGAGTTGACACCAAAATCATGTCATTCGGATGTATTTTGACAAAGTTCGAGTTCACCGTTTTTAGCCAAAACTCGTTAGCCTGTAAGTGACCGGGGCAGGTCCTTTCGCCACTACAAAACGCTATTTTTATACCTCTTCTACTGTTCCAAACAACGTTACACTTACGTGGTAGTGAGTAGAGGGTCTCTAAAGCCAAACCGAAGTATCCCCACGTCTTTATGTGGTCGGATAGAGAGTCCAGAATGAATTTAATCGAGTCAGTACCTTCCGGAAATGTCGCAGCGGTAGCTGCGCAACGCTTCAACAACACTTTACTAACATTTCCGGAAAGGTACTGACTCGATTAAATTCATTCTGGACTCTCTATCCGACCACATAAAGACATGAGGATACTTCGGTTTGGCTTTAGGGACCCTCTACTCACTACCACGTAAGTGTAGCGTTGTTTGGAACAGTAGAAGAGGTATAAAAATAGCGTTTTGTAGTGGCGAAAGGACCTGCCCCGGTCACTTACAGGCTAACGAGTTTTGGCTAAAAACGGTGAACTCGAACTTTCTCAAAATACATCCGAATGACATGATTTTGGTGTCAACTCAACGTATGTACTCCCAATAGTCCGAAAAATTGATCTAAAGTGCATTTCACTCCGGATTATCCCTTTAAGGGTGTCACCAGATACAGATAGGGAGTAGATCCACCCATCTCATATACAAAAGCAAGATACTGCTTGTGCAAAATATTTGGAAAGCCATTTCTGCACACAGACTGCACCTTTCCACTGCACTGTTGAGTCTTCAATTGCCGCATTCGATCAACAAATGAGACTAATACTGATATCGCAGCATGTGGTGTGCTGGTCACCCCACCCACACACTGAATGTTAAACACTACCGTGCAATAAACAAGCTAGCCTGGGAGGTGACTGAGTCCACAGGATGCACATTTACATCAACTCCTGCCAGTCTGTGCTGAACAAAACAATGAGGGAGATGAGGGCATGACATGCAATGAAAATAAACAGAAAGGTCTGATTGTTATATTCAACATTACACTCAAACCCACTTTGGAACACCATAAGAGACAATCCACACGTCATTTTATTGGTCTGTTCTCGGAGCCCGGGAGGGATTCTGACAGCTGTTGGAGAAGCTTGAAATAAATAATCCACTATTATTCCCGCTCTGACTGTGTCCCAGACCTGTCACTCCCTAGCTCACCCACAAACCTCTCAAGGACTTCATGCTGTCCCCGTCACGTGGGACTTCAGATGACAGGACACGTCAGCTCGAGGGAACGACTTAACCCTTTCCTCCAGCTCTGACAGTTGTGCTGCACCAACGTGCTGCGGCCAGATGATGCTCAGCGCAGCTAGCGCTGTGAACGGAAGAGTACTGTGTGCCATCCCCGTCATTGAGACGCATGCCGGGCCGCAGCCTCCTCTTGCCGTCCCAATGACCCAAATGAGCTTTAAAAAGAAAAGAGCCTCTAATCAGCTTGAAAGTGATACACGCTGGCCCTCCCCCACCCACGCCACACAACAGCTCTCGGCCTGTCTGCTCGGCCTCTCTGCATCATCAGTATGCTCTGTCCGGGCTACCTCAGCACTCTCTGCTTCACCCCCCCACCCCCCTTCCTCCCTCTGCCTCTCCAGCTTTCCTCTATCTCAGCTTCTTTACAGTCCCAGGGGAGCTGTGCAGCAAGCAAGGAAAACAGCTCTTTTCCAATAGCTGCTGTGACTGACAGGATGCCCAACTAGGGTCCAGAAATGTAGGCAGGGTTGTGACCTCTAAGCCTTTTCCTCCAGTGCCAGACCCTGGTGCAACATCTCAGTGGCTAAAGCATCACGCTAAAGCAACATTGACTCTGGAGAATTGTGCACTTCAACATCACCAGTTCGCCAACTATGCAACTTCTATTGCTGTTCAAAAAAAAAAAAAATGCCAATGGTATTTCTACCATTACAATGTATCCAACTATCAGTAAAAACACAAATAATTTGACTGAGAGGACAATGTAAGCAAGTACATCAAGTTTATCTTACTACAAACGCTATGGATAACCATATGCTTTTACATGTGGGGTCTCATTTTATATTACAGTTAAAATCCTGTTAACAGCCCATGTTGGAGATAATCCATTATCAATGCTGATGTCAGTGGGGGGCATAATCTCTCAGTCAGCCAATGAGGGCCATTTGGATTTGTAATGATGCTTATCCTTCAAGATCAATTTTCAGGCAAAGATATGTATCATTAGCTCACTAGGCTCTGAAATCAGATCTTTCAATCAACTAAGAGTAACCATTTACCAATAATGTCATGCTGCAGTAGCCATGTAGGAGGCCGTTTTGAATATAACTTGCTGCACTTTCGTTTTATTTTAATTGTTACAATCTCAAAATCCCAATACAACAGGAGTCCGTCACAACAGTACTATCCCACATGCTTCGCTTCTTCATTGTAGCCTAGTTTCATACACTAGCAATATCTCTGTGTGTGTGTGTGTGTGTGTGTGTGTGTGTGTGTGTGTGTGTGTGTGTGTGTGTGCGCAACATAACACTGAAACTCCGCAACTGAACAGGCCTCTGCACATTATTTTAAAACATCTGCTGAGTACTTGCTTTGAGATGCTTTGCAATATGAAGTGATGTCCTCATGAAAAAATCGGCTCAAGAGCTATGATCAACCGTGTGAGAAGCCCAGAAGTTAATCTAAGAAGATCACAAAAGGCCTGCAGACATGTTCCCTGCACAGGGCGACATAATGAGCATGCTGTGCTGACTTGTCCACTACACCACCACCACTAGAACTACCAATGAGCTACTTAACATGTCAGTTATCAGCCAGCCCTAAGGGGCAATGGCCAAATTAAACTTGAGCAGAATCACTGTGTGAGGGCCTAGAACTACATTTTTGTAAGCATGCCCAAGTATTTCTGCCGTGGGTGCTGTGCAGGGCAGGCATCAGTGGAGATCACTAAGTAGTGGCCAGATGAGCAGTTAAGAGGTCCTTTAATGTGAGACTCGATGGAAGCTCATCTATACACAGTAAGGTTTTGTGTCATAACTTTACAATGAGTTATTACTGTATCTATTAATATCATATATCATATGTATTAATCTCAGAGCCAGAAAAATACTCCCACAAACTCTTATGTGAGACACTGGTAAATCAGACAATTTGTCGAAACGACATGCATATAACCAAGCTATAGTATCAAGCTAGTCAAGCTATCAAACTAGAATCAAGCTAGCAGTCAGTGATGCCTTATATATTATGTATTACAAATAAGAGGTGTTTGAGACCATGGGTTGGCACAATAGTGAGATGCGCTGCCTGGTATTTATATCAGGCACTACAGATATGGCTCCGGTGGTTTCGAGTAATCCAGGAGAGTGCAAGTGGCATTATGCCATGGAGGCGCAGAGAAGTGCACTGTGGATTAACCCTAACATTAGGCCAGATGGAACTGCTGAGGTGAGGGACCTCTTCTACCAGCACTAATTCCTGAGAAAAGCAGTGGTGTGTAGTCGTACCGGCCCTTGGGCTTGGAAAACTTCACTGGAGAACTAATCACTTGTGGCTAAATGATACTGGCTCACTGACATTTTGTGCTGACTTCATGCGAGGGATGTCTTGTCTACCTTTGAGAAACAGTTGATTGATGCTCTTCTCCATTTCATACAGAATGACTCTCATGGAACAGTAGTAGTGGTGATATTGCACATTTAACTTTGTACTTGTTTCTCAATACTTTGATAATAGAAGTCTGACCCCTGGCATTCTGGAGGTATTCAACTTTAAACTCTAGTACACAACTCTCATACTGAACATGAACATGATCTAACCTTATCTGAATATTTGCATGACTAAAACAATTTTACAACTCACTTGTTGAGATTTTCAAGGACTCACACTTATTTTTCTAAGTTCCCTGCAGTTTTATGTGGGATATTATGCAGAGATGGGCTTGGGAAATGTATTGCCGGTCGTTTCAAATTTGTGCATGACATTCCTTACCTTCAGTGAGTCGAAGCAGGCAATAACTCTTCCATTTTCCACCTGGCAGCTCTTTGGTGGGTGTGCAAATTTGCATTCCTCATCACTACGTGAACACGTCCCTCTCTGAAACTGCCGACACACTTCCAGAGTCAGCCATTTTGTGTCACGTATTGAAGTCAGGTTGAAAGCCATACCGGTAGAGAGGTCTGACTTTAGCACTAGCCTCTTGAGATGAATCCGTAAGCACACTTAACGATGGCACCAATGAGGAGTCTGGGAAATAGTTCTGACAGTGTGAGGGCTCAAATCATTGGTAGCAATTTGATTAGATAAAGTAGCAGCCTCCTGGATTGACAGTCAACAGAGCATAAAGTCTGGATGGATCCGTCCTGTTGAAAGAGCACTTTTATGAGAGAGAGGCATGCCTAGTGTGCTCACTGTACAGAGTAAGCATCAGTACCAATGCACTGATTAGGAAACAATCATTAAATTTACCACTGTGGTCAACGAGGTGCCCTTTACAGAGACCTCTGTCGAGCTACCACGCCGTTGCAAGTTCTGTGTTTTTCAATGTGTCAGCTTTTTCCACATCGGCTATTTCCCCTTCTTCCACAGTAAATCTTTCTGCTTGAGTTCCTTCAGCGATGGAATCAGACAGGAAAGCCAGAGATTTGCCACTGAAGGAGTCGCTGTCTGAGCCGAGGTCTGGAAAAGGAGTGCTGGCGTTAGATGCAAACATGGGCCGGCACGCAGCGTCTGCTTAGAACTGGCATCTGAAAGGCACTTTCTGACAGAGATCTGTGAAGAGGGGAGAGAGAGAAAAAGAAATGAGGCTGAGCGTAAAAGGTCTATTTCAGCTTCCTTGCAACAGCACAGGCCCAGGAGTACTGGTGGAGAACATTACTAATCCTATTAAAAGAAAGTGGTCTTCACTCTAATGAGATTTTCTGAGGGAATCTCTGTCTGTCTGGGCTGCGTTCATGGACACTTAAAGCACATCAACACTCATCAGACACAACCAAGCCATTCTCAATTGGTCACAAACAAGCCATTCTCAACTGGTCAACCCATCCTACCATCATGCTTTAACATCTGTAAGGTGACCGGTCTTGGTCATGTGACATTCGCACGACATGCTGCCACTGATACAGCAGACCTCCTGTAAACTGTGTACCTTGTTTCTTTTTCTAAAACAGATAGTTCTGGTCATTGTATATGATAGGCTGAATTGCCAAATCCAGAACAAACATACACCTTGACGGCATTTCGTTCTATATTACTGCTCTACCACAACTTCAAACAAAAGAGAGTTGCTGCGTCTCAATGTTGCTTGGCAACCATTCTGATTGAGAAAATATATTTTTTGGTGGAAGAATAATTATCTACTGTATGAATAAACACACGATTCTCATTTTTACATTTCCCATTGATGTGCCTTTATTTTATGAAATCTTGCCAGAAATAGGAAGTAACCATTTTAGAAAAGACCAGCTAAGAGAGGTTTCAGGCACTCCGCTTGCGTGTCATGCCTAACAACGCCCCTTAGCTGCTCTAATTCATATGGAGAGTTTGTAAAAGCAATCACAATGCTTTTCAAATCATGATTTAAAACAACAGCAGTCACAATAAATCGTACCCCAACTAATTGAAAATCTCCTCTGTTCCAACTGCAGAATAAGCAGCTTAGACTATTCTTGACAACAGGTAGAGCGCCTGATTAAAAAGATAAAGTGGGAACACTGCCTGAGAACAATGCACACAACCTCAGTCTAATATTCTACACCTACTGTATCACACATGTGAAAAGAAAGTGCCAGGATGTGGGGGAGTTACTTGATGCCTACACAATATTTTTCAGTATCAGAATTAGCTTTACTGGTCTAAGTGCTAAGTCACTGTCCTAAGTGTCTTCACACAGACAAGAAATTCAGTTATGTTTGGTTTTGTCACTCTAGTCACTCTGTCACAATAGACAATGTATATGCAAAAAAAATCATATATATTTTACATACAATGTCATGAAGACATATTAGGCCTATGTATACATTAAATGGGAAATGTCAATAATGTATAATGTGGTGACTACTAGTGCAACTGTCTTAGCTCAAAAATGTCTTTGCCTAAAGACACTGAGAATGTGTTCTGACCTACAGCGCAATCAAATCTGACCTGCTTGATGGAATGTGAGTACTGCAGCAACTCAGAGGATTGATCATTAAGTCCTCACGGATGGCAGGACCCCATATGACACCCCAATTAAATATATCACAATGCGTAACCTCACACACCTGACCAACCCAACACAGAAATCAGACCAGTGCAGAAAACCATTAAGCTATGTGTTATGCCACAGAATTCTGAGCCCTCTCGTTCTCATGTTAAAGACCCATCTGCTACAACTGGAAAGGAGTGTTAGAGTAGACAGTCAGGCTTAACTGACTGTGTGTTTCTTCACATACTATCCATTTACTTTTACCGCCCTGGACTGTGTGGAATCTGAGCAGCAGCTACTGAACAAGATGATTGTAAAGCAACACAACCTTATCTATGTTACCTGCTCTTTGTAGTATGGAATGACTATCTCGACTAGTGCAGATGATTGGCCTACATGATACACGCACAGTCAAATAATGGTTTGAAATGAAGCTGATATGAGAATAATGGTTATGTAGGGAAAACAGTTTGGACTGGGAACGTGACAGACACCATCAATCTTTAACCTAAATAAGAGCCAAATGTACACTCTCAGCTTCTAGCTTGGAATAATAGTTTGCTGTAAATTGGGTCTTGGCATATTGTCAGTCCATAAGAAACAGACCAACGGTTAGAAGGAACCATCAGACAAATCCTAAGTTCAGAGAGGCCTGTCCGTGCAGCTCTTTAACACACTACAGCTCTAAGGATTATTCTTTAATTTCAGAACTAGCCAGTGTTCCACTAGCAATCAAATGAGGAACCTAACATTCCATTATTTCACTGTCATCACCAACATAAAGTACAGAAACATAAACCATGTCTAAAAACTCTATTTAGGCTCTCCAAGCCAATTCAGTGGACAAAGCCGGAGCCAGGGCCAGGTGATTGCTCCTGTGAGCTGTGGCAGTCAGCCCCATACTTTCAATACAAGTTCCTGACCAAAGTGATTCTGATGTGCCCAGTCTTATGGCTAGCAAAGCTCTAAAATCACCCTGTCAAGCTCCATTTGTCATTTATCTTCTGTTCCCATTCACTAAGGGACGCTGTCTTAATCAGAATGACATGTCAGATTGATCAGGGCTACTGCCCTTGAACGTTTTTCTCCTGATGGGGGTTTATTATTACATTACAATTTAACACACTTGATGTTCAGCTGTTGGCTTAGTTATTTATCACCGATAGAAAGGTTGGGAGCAGCCGAAGGGCTCAATTCAGCAGAGGATACCCTCCATTCAAGATACTAACTCTTAAATATGCCCCTCTCAAATTCAGAGTAGGCTAATTTGTGGACAAAATATAGAACTAAGACTGAACTGCAATTATGCCTTCAATCATCACTACTAGCAGCCTAACTCAGAGGGAAAATTAGGTCGAGTACCATCCCACTAAAAAGACAGGCATCGTTTAATTCAACAAATGAGACGATTCTTATTCCCCAAAGGCTTGGAATGCAACCTAACTGGGGTAATTGTGTATGTTTTTTTCACCCAGGGAAATTTAAATAGCTTGTAGAGAGCACTCCATAATTGGTACTGGGGGTTTAAACATCAGCCTTTCAGGGAGGAAAACAACTAGGCCTACCAGGTGATTCACCTCTAAATTACCTGCAGAAAAACAGTAATGTAAATGTCAGTCTTTCAATCTTGCCAGTCAATTCTGAATTTCTTTTATGACTCTAAGAGAGCATTGTCAAATGCATTTCCTTTCTTTTTCTCCACATAATAGTTTTTGCACCAGGGGAGCAAAAAGACACGTCATGCTGCTATCGTAAGAGTCCTGGTAATACAGATCACTGCTTTATCTATTACAAAGAACTGCTTAGCATACGGTAGGATGAAAACAAGATGCCCAATCACCTTTATATTCAAATATTAAGCCTAGGCCTAAACATCATTAGCCTTGTGATCAGTCATTTGCTCTAATGAAGTCAACCAAACAAAAATATTTATTTACTTAGGAACCGTGCATTATATTTAGGCTGAAGCACAGAAGCTACTCATAACTCCTGTGGTCTAAGAGGGAGGCAATACAAGCAGCACATTCCTGTGTCAGCAGAGTTAAAAGGAGAACACCAACCAAATTAACCAAATTTCCTTCAACCAACCAAAGTCATTTAGAGGTAGCCTACAGAACAAAGCAACAGATCTTTCCAGGATGGAATCTCCGAAATCCATGCTGGAATTCTCTCCTCCAGAATACTACATGACACATTACAGGCAATGCCACAACAGTCCTATACAATGGCCAAGAAAACATGTTGCAGGCTGCAGTTTTCCATTCCATTGTTAGGTTGCTTGAGCTATTACTGGGCTTGTTTTGTCGAAACACTACACACAATTCACACAACCATACACCCAAGTAGCAGAACACCTCAGATAGTTTGCAAAATTAAACACTTCAGTCAAAACAATGATTCATTGAAACCCTATTTTGTCATTGTGTGGTACACACATGTAGCCTTGGTGAACCAAAGAACTTGTTAGTAAATTTGAATTAGTTCTGCATGCCTGTCTGGCAACTCTGAATCATCAAAACCTAGGAACCAATCACAGCAACTTAACTGGTGGGCTCTGTACCAAAGATTTTAGAGCACAGCACTCTAGAATCTTTGCTTTGTGCAATGACAGACAGGCGAGGGCGGTTGGCACTGCCAATGGCTGAAATGATGCCGTCAGTTTTAAATGACAGGGCTGTGTAGGCCTATTTTCTTTGAAACAGAGTAAGAGTCTTCAGTAAGAGTTTAATGTTCCGGATATCATTTTGAGGCACGTTTCAAGTTGGGACCAGCCCGAAGTTCTCTAAGCACAGTTGGGTAACGTCACTTCTGTGCAATTGAAACAGACATGAATACATCTAGTCTGTGATTGGCTGGAAAAGATTGCTATGTTTCATGGTCCAGGCTGGACCAGGCTGTTTTTGTTGGCATTTACAGTATGGAGCCAGGGCTGTCCATTTTTACAGTGTATTCAGGGGACAGGCAGTGAGAAGACTTTTGTTGTATGTGACAATTTTTTTTTTAGTTTTTCTCCAATCTACTGTATCTTCTTCCCCTTAGTAAAGCAGTGGCTATACAAAATGATTACGAAATAATGTGCAATCAAATTACACTTCGAAACGCCCAGGCCAGAGCCATATATGGCTCTGGCCCAGGCTACTTTGGACTTTAAGAATGTTTCAGAATGATGTCACCAGAGATTGTGGAGTCACATCGGTGCAAATTCTATACTATGATGCATCATTCCACACAATGGTTGGTCTGCTCTATCAGGAAGTTACTCAATGAGCTTAACAGTAAACATATAGCCTTAACTCAAAACAGCGTTTTTTTTGTCATTTTCATCTGGGATAATGTCACATGCAGCAATACCTAAATTCTGCTTGCTGCACGTTAACTATAGGCTAATATATCATAATATAATATTCATTATTGAATGCTTAGCTGGAATGGTGTTTTTCTACAGAAATAGCCGTGTTTGGCACAGGCACTGCACTAGTTCATTACTGAATAAACCAAACAGTGGGCATGATTATAATTTTCAGAGGAACACATGAAGCCAAGATTAATCAGCAGCTATTTTATGCTGCTGTAGTTTTTAGTTATTTTGCTGTGCCCATAACAAATGTTGCAATATAGTTTTTCCTACCGGTTTGCCGTTTAAACTCACAACCTCTACACCTCTATAGTTGAATCTAAACAACTTGCTTCTCCAACAGCAGCAATTTTGCTGTTAACAAAATGAACTCCAGTGTGCTCACTCAGGGAATTTGATTGGCCAAAACACATCTTGACCAGGCATGTAGACTTCTCAGTGGCGCGGATATAAACTGAATTTCCCTCAAATTGGGCAGGCAACCAATATTATACCGTATATCATTTTATCATTAAGCATAACAATGTAATTACTATGTGCTTTTATTTAAAAATGTACGACATTGTATACACTTTGTACATTAGGCTACATGATCATAAACTGAGTTATTCCCCATTAACTTTCCTTTTCCTACTAGCTATCACACCATACCATTTCAGTCCTATAGAAATGTCCACTTATATTCATAATCTACATCCAGATATTAATGTCCAAATATGGCTTCCAAGATAAGGCATTTCTGAGAGTGTATTAGCAACTAAAAGAGTCAAGAGCGAAACAATATGAAAACATTGGAATTGAACAAAACATATTTGACAGGCGTCAGTTTTGGGACCTAAACATTAAAGAGACCCTATGCAACTTTTTCATGGTCATAAAATCGCTTAGAAATCGTTGTTTTGCTTGACTGACCAGTTTTATCGAAAACAGTCACATTTCCTCCCGCCCCTAGTGTCCCTCTCCGCTATTACAACCTTGCAACTTTCTGATAAACGATCGTTTGCTGTTTACATCTGGAAGTCAGAGACCCGAAAGGAACAAGAAGAACCACGCTTGCAATTTCTATATTTATATATAGCCTATATATGTATAAATATACACGCTAAAGCTGTCGGGGAAGCTCTGCAGAGAAATATGCAAGCATAAAACGAGCGAAAACGAAAAACGAAACCGAAACCAGAGATGAAATCGCCAATCCTGCATTATTCCTCTTTAAGTAGACAAACTTTGTGCATTTTTTTTTGTTGTTGCTGTTGTTTGAATCTGAAAACCTGTTGTTACGTTTGCGCTGCTCATCTACTGTACACTACACTGGTGTTTTTCGAGCCCATGAAACAGCACAATTTCAAAATGCTGTCATTTGAAAACTCCAGCTTCGTGTTTAAATGTGGACGGGTAAATCTTCAAACATCTGAAAACCATGACGTCGAAACCTATGTTTGGAGTAGAATGGAGTATTGTTGACCCTCCAGAACTCTCCAGGACTTCAACTTCCACTACTAACTGCCAGCAGTGAATGCAGCATGGAGAACGAAATACAAGCTTTACTGTCTTTGGTACAGTTAAATTAATCTGGACAAGATACTGTACTTTGCAAACATGTGTGTGACGTAAAATCATATTCAAAGAGAAATGTGTTTGAAAACGAAAACATTTTACCAATTGGTTCATGGGTGTGATGTTTTAAAATTACAAAAAAGAGACACATATGTTAGATGTCACTCTAAAGAAGAAAAGTGTGCTTTGCAAAAGGCTGACAAAGTGCTGGGCTGATTCCTTGAGTGAAAGGTTTTGCTTGGAAACTGATCATTTTGATTTAGTGTGTAAGCAACTGACAAACTGTATGTCTGTCAGGGAACACAGTCAACTATCTGAAATACAGTTTAGGTTTCCTTATGCAGATTGCGAGGCTTTGAAATGCGCTAAACACTGCATCATCATTCTTCACTTGATGAATTACTACTGTACACCATCAACACCATATGCAACTCATTCATTTTCATCTGCCTGAAAGTCCTACCTTGTAATTCTGAGAAATCATCAAAGTTCTGCTTTAAGGCTAAACTGAGTTGCTATGACCTTAATAATATTCTTCCCAGTATAAGCTTACCTCTGTAGCAGGCTATCTAAATAGCTTCTCTATCTAATCAACAGAGAAGTGATGATAAAATAGGCCTACTATTACATACTGTCTGCTGGCCTATAAAAAGAATGTCAGTCTTGTGAAATCACTAAAAATCAGGCATGATGACCAAACACAATGATGTGAATGAGAAAACATAATTTAACTTATAAAGGTTAAGTAAGCAATAAGCAATTTTGCATTTAACTTCAGATAATATAATCACTCTCAGATGGAGACCTCAACATTCTACACCCAGTGTCACTATATGAAGCACACCTTGCCCCTTGTTATTTGAGTGAAATGATTACACTCATTTCACTCATTCATCTCACTCTGAATCAATGTTAAATCCATTATACTGAGGCACATGGCTTCTGTCTGAGCCCATTCCAGGATATCTAGTCTACACCTCTCCTAGACTAAACGAGACAGTACCATGGAGTGGAAAAGGGTGGTGGATGGGTGGGAAATAGATGCAGATACCATATAGCCTAGCCTATCCCAGCTAGCTAGCAGGAGCCCCACAGGAAGTTGCAAATAGCATTAAGGGGCACCTTTATCTCTCCTGGGGCGAGGCGAGAGTTTCCCGCTGAGAGGAGAGGCAGCCAGAATGCAAATGGTAGAATTGCAGCACCAGCAGTGTGCTGGGAGACGGCATATTCCAGTAACCTGTGCTTGACTCTTTAAGGCATCCCATCCGGCAGTATCTTTTCCAGTCTGGTCTCCTTATCCCTTACTGTCTTCCTCGATCAAACCTTTCCTCTCCCAACCTTCAAATGGTTAACAGAATATTGTCCATCTTGATCTAGGCTAAGTAAGAAAAAGAGCAAGCAAGCAGTTCTCCCACCTCACATGGTGCTGCAGATCCTCTTAAGTCTCAGTGGATGCCACTGAAGCTATAGAGATGACAACAATTTGTTTCAGCTACTATAATTCTCAGCTCAGGAAATTCTCACTCGTATGGTGTCGAATTCAAAGGGCCCATGCTCTCACCGGGATTTTCTTTCACCGACAGTACAGGAACACACAGTCTGCTTAACTCTGTCCGAAACATTTTTGGCCACCCCCCTTCCTGTGAACCCAGCCTGCGTGCAGGAAGGCCCTCCCTGTGAGATCTGTCCAATGGCAGACCAGACAGAGCTGCTGTTAGAAGAACAGACAGACAGCGAGGCTGGAAATGTGATGTTCCAGACGTAACATCACATAACCCCTTAATTCTGATTACTTGTCTTGCTTACTGGAAAACCAAAATCAAGTGTGTTAAATTGCATATTTTCATGGAAGTAAATTCAGCTCATTTCACAGTCAATAAAGGGTGACAGGGGTATAGGGTAGCCTAAGTAAATCATGTCATTTGTAAAGTTATTAAAGAAATGAAAAGTAATGAGTCAATGCATAAGTTGGGGAAGACAAGCTTCAAGATGATACATTGTATTCAGAAAATACTGATAAACAGAGGAAGTGAAGTGAGGAGGGAAGTAAAGTAGGCTAAAAACGTTTCAAAGTCAACCGGCTGTGACGTTAATGTCTATCGTAATCAATCAAATCGGTTACCAAAATAATGTAAAAAGAATAACACCAAAGACTCTTCTGCGAGGTCATTAGTTCGAACAGAGAGCAGCCAAACAAATGCTAAATGATATCACTAATGAGTATGAAACTGACATTACATTATGGTTAGGTGACAAAGTATGTCCAATAATATAGAAGCTGACTAGAAATCTGTAACATTACTCGAAATAATACGACCAAGTTAAAACCCACTTAACGTCGACACATTAGTTCATAAAGTAATGTTAACATTGACGTTAAAGCATCCTAGAAAGTCTGAAATGTTTTAAAGCAATTCCCTTACATGTGAAAAATCACATTAAAGCAGTTACTACTGTGTCAATGTGGAAAAATAAAATGCTAAAATGTAGATGGCTGCTTTCCACCCACTTTCAAAGCTAGCAAGTTTTCCTGCTACGGAACATTGGACGTTAGCTACTAGCTAGCGTGTTAGCTTTCAGTAACCTCGCTATAGCCCAATGACGTTATCCTGCGTTAACACTGTCTGTAATAACAACTGTAGTACATGATACAACTAATACTTACGTCTAGACTTCCTTGAAGCGGTTTACATTAGCATTATCCAATGACGTCTATAAGCAAAAGTAAGCTTGCGTGCTAGCTAGCAAACATCGGGCTGCGAGAATATTGACAGTCCTGCTTACCTCATCGTCACGAATCGCTTCTGATGTGTTCTCTCTGCTGCTGTACTGCTGCAAGCTACCAGTCACGCAGGCAGACAGGACGGACACCAATTCTGCGCGAAGAGACCAAAGAGAAAAAGCTTGATCAACTGATTTAGCAGTATCTGTTCTGTCTACAAACCTTGGCACTCTAATTAATCACCTAAGGTTGCTGGATAATTTCGAGGAAATTAGTCTTCACACGTCGATAAAATCGTGAGGAAACTACTTTACTCAGGGAACGTTCGCGCTATGAGCAACAAGCATCTGACAGCCCATAGGGCAGTGAACGTTAATTTTCATGAAACAAGGTTTAAGTAGCGACTAAGCTACTGATACCACGTATAATTTGACAAACAAATTTATTATGACTTGCACTTTACACTAGATGGACATTTACCCAAAAAGAGCTGCTGGACCACTGCCCATCTTGTTGTCTGTGCAAACTCCCTGCAAGATGGTTATGGTACGACCCAACGATGCAATGGGTTTGCTTGTTACCAGGGGAACCAGCGGATACTGTAGGCCTGAATTTAATGTCAAGAGTCCTCTAAAAAGAGGTAGCCCATTTGATCATCATAGCCTATCCATAATGTATTAGTACCTCTATGCATTTGTTCTTATTATTCCATTTTAGTTTGCATGAGCATGGTAATTTCAAAACATTAGGCTACACTGAATGATTTGAATAGGCCTAGGCTACAAGGCTGCATCATCAAAAATATTCCTTCCCTAATACTGGGCACAATCCCAGATTATGGATGAGGTGAGGTATCCTGCTAATCAGGCGTCACTCATTCATAAGCCGTTTTATTGTGTCCCACTGATGGGGGGGGAGGGCAATGCTTGATGTTGCTCCCTGGCCCAGAATAGCATCGGACCAGCCCTGTAGCCTACATTACCTGTCTCATATGTCTCATCTTTTTGGGTTTAAGGAGCTGTTAATGCACAAGGTCTCTGTTTTGTACTGCCCAATCTTTGGCACCATCTAGTGGTAGAAAATGTAAACCTACATACACACAAAATATTCCACAGCACAAAAATATTAAAGGGGCACTATGCAGTTTTTATCTTAATTTACCTTACCCTAAGCTTATGACTTTTCCCCGGCTTGAATGGTGTCTGTCTCGCTTCTCCCTAGAGTCAGTGAGCGGATAAACCTAAACCAGCCTTGCAATTTTGGTCTGGTGAGCTGCTGGCCTCAGAGTCAGAAGTAGGCCTAGGCTACTGCTGGAGATGGTGTCGTGAGGTTGGCTAATGAGTTGTTTATGGCACTACATAGGCCTAGCCTACATAATACCCCAGCAAGGCTAAGTTAGCAATGGAGTTTCTCAGACAATTGTCATGGCAGACTCAGATCTGACGAAAAAGAACAGAACTCAGGGGAACAGAGAGAGAGAGGAAATGCAGTGAGGAGTAAAATATCTAACTAGAGATGTAATTCCAAGGAAATTACGAGTGCATGAAAATGCAAAAATGATGAGGACTTTTATTTTGAAACAGTTGTGGGTAGAGGAAACAGTTGAACAGGATATGTAGTCTTAAGAGAGCCAGAAAGCCTGAGACAGAGAGTTGCTGCCAGGTGGCTTTGAACACCTGGCTTAAGATTCTAATTGCTTAACGACTTTATTGTGATGTCATAATCCAATGTTAAGTCTATGGGAGAAATTTTAATAGTTTTTATTTAATAGTTCAAAAAGTATAAAAGTTACAAAGTTGAAAAATACAAAGCTGAAGTCACCTAAGTAAGACCTATGCAGCGCAGTTTGAACGAAGTTTCTACGTTAAACGGTTGAAGCTGAATTGCACGCACAAAAACGTTAGAAGAAAAATAAAAATAACTAGAGAATGTAATTCCAGGGAAATTACGAGTGCATGAAAATGCAAAAATGTATAGATACAGTAGATAATGTAGATATAGTTACTAAGGTGTAGCTAGGGTAAACATGGTGGTTGCATAGTTTAAAGAAAGCTGATAGTGTGAAGGTAGACAGTTTAAAGCTTAAACATTACAGTTCTAACTGAACTAATGATTTCTAGCAGTTATGTTAAAAATGCTAACAATGCTAACTATGCTAACAATGCTAACCAGGCTGATTAGCTAACTTAGCTAATCATTTCTAACAGTTATGCTAAAAATGCTAACTATGCTAACAATGCTAACCAGGTTGATTAGCTAACTTAGCTAACCATTTCTAGCAGTTATGCTAAAAATGCTGACTATGCTAAAAATGCTAACCATGCTAACTAGCTAACTTGCTAGTGAGGACTTTTATTTTGAAACATTTGTTGATAGGGTATCTATGGTGGCCACTATCAGGAATAAAGAAGTTACTGTAGTAAAATCATGTTGGTTGCTATGGAAACGGTCATAAACGCTTAATTTTAATGGTTGCTATGTTGGTTGCTAGGTACATGGAGGTTTCATGTAGTTGACTGGAGGCATAGTTGATGATAACTGACAGTTGGAATGGTTGAACAGTTAAATAGTTGAGTAGTTTCAATGGTTAAATGATTTAATAGTGTATTATTGCAGTGAGGACTTTTATTTTGAAACAGTTGTGGACAGAGGAAACAGTTTAACAGGATATGTGTAGTCTTCAGAGAGATTGTATGCTTAAAGCCTGAGAGAGAGAGAGCTGCTGCAGGTGGGGCTGGGCACCTGGCATAAGATTCTAATTGCCCTATTATGATGTCATAATCCAATGTTAAGTCTATGGGAGAAAAAATGTTTTAAAAAATTAATATAAATTCAACGATAACGTTTTCAAAGTTGAAAAATACATAGCTGAAGTCACCTAAGTAAGACCTACGCAACGCAGTTTGAATGAAGTTTCTACGTTAAACGGTTGAAGCTGAATTGCACGCACAAAAACGTTAGAGGAAAAATAAAAATAAAAAAAAATCGGATAACAGTAGAGTGCATTTTCATGCACTCTAACTAGAGAATGTAATTCCAGGGAAATTACGAGTGCATGAAAATGCAAAAATGTATAGATACAGTAGATAATGTATATATAGTTACTAAGGTGTAGCTAGGGTAAACATGGTGGTTGCATAGTTTAAAGAAAGCTGATAGTGTGAAGGTAGACAGTTTAAAGCTTAAACATTACAGTTCTAACTGAACTAATGATTTCTAGCAGTTATGCTAACAATGCTAACTATGCTAACAATGCTAACCAGGCTGATTAGCTAACTTAGCTAATCATTTCTAACAGTTATGTTAAAAATGCTAACTATGCTAACAATGCTAACTATGCTAACCATGCTAACCATGCTAACCAGGTTGATTAGCTAACTTAGCTAACCATTTCTAGCAGTTATGCTAAAAATGCTAACAATGCTAACCATGCTAACTTGCTAGTGAGGACTTTTATTTTGAAACATTTGTTGATAGGGTATCTATGGTGGCCACTATCAGGAATAAAGAAGTTACTGTAGTAAAATCATGTTGGTTGCTATGGAAACGGTCATAAACGCTTAATTTTAATGGTTGCTATGTTGGTTGCTAGGTACATGGAGGTTTCATGTAGTTGACTGGAGGCATAGTTGATGATAACTGATAGTTGGAATGGTTGAACAGTTAAATAGTTGAGTAGTTTCAATGGTTAAATGATTTAATAGTGTATTATTGCAGTGAGGACTTTTATTTTGAAACAGTTGTGGACAGAGGAAACAGTTTAACAGGATATGTGTAGTCTTCAGAGAGATTGTATGCTTAAAGCCTGAGAGAGAGAGAGAGCTGCTGCAGGTGGGGCTGGCCACCTGGCATAAGATTCTAATTGCCCTATTATGATGTCATAATCCAATGTTAAGTCTATGGGAGAAAAAATGTTTTAAAAAATTAATATAAATTCAACGATAAAGTTTTCAAAGTTGAAAAATATATAGCTGAAGTCACCTAAGTAAGACCTACGCAGCGCAGTTTGAATGAAGTTTCTACGTTAAACGGTTGTAGCTGAATTGAACGCACAAAAAGTGTCTGAAGAAGAATAATATCGATAATAAGAAGATGTCGGATAACAGTAGAGTGCATTTGCATGCACTCTAACTAGAAATGCAATTCCAAGGAATTACCAGTGCATGAAAATGCAAAAATAGATAGATAATGTAGATATGGGTACTAAGGTGTAGCTAGAGTAAACATGGTGGTTGCATAGTTTACAGTGTTGATAGTGTGAAGGTAGACAGTTTAAAGATGAAACATTCCAGTTCTAACTTAACTAATGATTTATATTCATGTTAAAATGTTGATTAGCTAACTTAGCTAATGATTTCTAGCAGTTACGTTAAAAATGCTAATTATGCTAGCAATGCTAACTTTACTAACAATGCTAACCAGGTTGATTAGCTAACTTAACCGATGATTTCTAGCAGTAATGCTAAAAATGCTAACTATGCTAACAATGCTACATTTGCTAACAATGCTAACCAGGTTGATTAGCTAACTTAGGTGATGATTTTTTGCAGTTATGCTAAAAATGCTAACTATGCTAAAATGCTAACCAGGTTGATTAGCTAACTTAGCTAATCATTTCTAACAGTTATGCTAAAAATGCTAACTATGCTAACAATGCTAACTATGCTAACCATGCTAAGTAGCTAACTTGCTAGTGAGGACTTTTATTTTGAAACATTTGTTGCTAGGGTATCCATGGTGGCCACTATCAGGAAACAAGAAGTTACTGCAGTATAATCATGTTGGTTGCTATGGAAACGGTCATAAACGCTTAATTTCAATGGTTGCTATGTTGGTTGCTAGGTACATGGAGGTTTCATGTAGTTGACTGGAGGCATAGTTGATGATAATTGACAGTTGGAATGGTTGAAC